>NC_132879.1:458778-513778 GCF_030463535.1 Salminus brasiliensis | reverse complement strand
GTGGAAATGGAGGAGGGGACCTCAGACTGTGACCTGAGCTGTTCTTAAACAGTGTTGCTTTATAAACACCTTAATGAAGACCCTCCGTCACCGGCCCCTAAACCCCCTCCACACCTCCACACACATTCCACTGAGGGGTGGAGACCAGAGAGAGAGAGAGATCAAAGAGAGAGAGAAGAAAGAGAGAGGACAAAAGGACAGAGGAGAGGATTACTGCCTCCCAGCGAACACACTTCTGAAAGTGGAACAGCATTACACACACACACACACACACACACACACACACACGTACACACACACGTACACATTCCCACACACACACACACACACACACACATACACATTCCTACACACACACACACACACACACACACACACACACACTTGAATTCCTCTCAGGTCACAGGCTTTGCACATTCCATGTTGTGATGTGAGGGAGTACAGTAAAAATGATAGAGAGAGAGAGAGAGAGAGAGAGAGAGAGAGAGAGAGAGGGGGGGGGGGGCTGAGCTCGTTAGGCCTTAATTGGCTGGTTTCGTTTAACAGGCTCGTTAGGTGTGGTTGGGGAAGGTGAAGCTAACTAATGCTAAAAGACCCAGCTGCTCATACGCCGGCCTGAAAGGCAAAGCAAGCCTAGAGACAGAGGCTCTGAAGGTCTGGAGAACACCTCCAAGGTGGTTGCTATGCTCTGCAATTGGTTGTTAGGAATTTGATGGGTAGTTGCACTGCTGATGCTAATCGGTTGCTATGTTCCTCCATGTGGTTGATATGGAAATCAGAGATGGGATCAAAACAGTTGATTTCAGTTAGTCAGTTTCCTAGGTGGTTATTATGTGAAGATGGTTACTATGGGACCCCAGGTGGTTGCTATGCTGTTCCATGGTTGCTTTCCATATGCTACGTCACTCTAAGTGATTGCTATACTCTGGTCAGGGCATCTCGAGTGCTTGATCCTGGAACTGAACACGTTCCCCTCTCACTCCGAACAGTGAGGCAAATCCAGGCCTGTGACGGAGATGATCCCCTCCACAGCACACCCAGATCTGACTCACCCCCGCTCTGCAGCGTCCGCTCCCTGCAGGAGGGAATTCTGCGTGCCAGAAGATCCCACCCTGCAGGCATGTGGGCTCCAGCACGGACACCCCCTGGAACAACCCCAGGCTTCCTCCCAGAGCGACCGATCCAGAGTCCCAACCCTGGTTCTGGAGAACCCAGTCCTGAACGCTCTGGGCTGAACTCTAAAGGGAGTGCGCGAGAGTCTCCGGGGGGAGTGCGCGAGAGTCTCCGGGGGGAGTGCGCGAGGCTTTTAAAATGAAAGGTAAATAATTCAGCTCCAACTGTAAATCAACTCCAGGATATTATTTCAGCCCAATACGAGGACCAGCACCAGCGCACGGCGTCTCGGGGTATGAGGGGTGATGCCGGGGGCAGATAAGCCCGGCTCCTCCGGGTGTGTGAGGACACCGCGAGAGGCCTGACGTCAGGAGCTCCGCTGGCAAATTACATTAAACAGTGATCAGAAACCCAACCCGCCGAGCGGCAGAGCGCGTTCCCGCCTCCGTTCTCAGAAGCGCGCAACACGACCCGCTCGGCCCGGTGGAATTCACACGGTGTTGGTAAACAAAGCGTGGACCTGCGTCAGGACCGGCCCGGCTGAAGTATACAGTGTTTACTGAAGCGGGAATCAGGATGAGGCTGTACCCCCACTGTACACTGGACTGAGCTCGGTGAATTCCAGCCTGGTACCGTGATAGGACGCCACCTGTGCAACAAGTCCTGTCATGAAATGTCAGCAGTGGAGACAAGTTCTCTGGACTTGACCAATCACGCTTCTCCGTCTGGCAATCCGATGGACGAGTCTAGCTTTGGCGGGTGCTAGGAGAACAAGGGTACTTGTCTGACTGCATTGTGCCGAGTGTAAAGTTTGGAGGAGGGGGGATCATGGTGTGGGTTGTTATTCAGGAGACGGGTTCGGCCCCTTAGTTCCAGTGACAGGAACTCTTAATGCTTCAGCAGGCCGAGAGATTTTGGTCACTTTTATGCTCCCAACTTTGGGGGAACAGTTTGGGGACGACCCCGGTAGCTGCAAAGGGTGGCCCGACCTCGTATTAAACCCTACAGATTAAGAATGGGAAGGCGAAAGCAGGCGAGCGAATACTTTTGGGAATGTAATGTATATATTAATGATATTTCATTGCCAGTTCGTGTTGTGAGTTCAACCGAAGCGAGGAGCAGATGATCTGATCTCCAAAATAACACGAAAGGAGAAGAGTCCAAAGCATAAGTTTGGGTACCCTGCATGGGCAGCACTTAGTAAGCTTTCCTTTAGCGAGTTTCACAGCTTGTAACTTCTTTCAGATCTTCACCCATTCGTCCTGCAGAAGGTTCTAGTTCTACGAGGTTCTGTGAGGTTCTTGGGTCGTCCTGCAACATCCACAGATGTTCGATGACATTTAGGCTGAGGGACGATGTACAACATGGACAAAAGCTTCAGCTTGCTCCTCTTGAGGTCGTCCACTGTGTACGTTAAGGTGGGTTTAGGATCATTATCCTGCTGTAGAAGCTCCTCCTCGTTTCTGTTTTTACAGATGGGGAGATGTTTGAGATGTTTCAGAATTTGCTGGTGTTGAACTGAACCCATTCTTCTCTCGACCAGTGAAAGTTCCTCAGCCCACAGAACCCGTCCTCTAAATGCATCAGTCTTATTTAGACGTTCCTTTAAAAGCCTCAGAGGTTTTCTTCTGATCACTCCTTCACGAAGGAGTAGAACGGGGCTCCACCACTCCAGAGTCTGATCTGATCTGAACACGTTCCCCTCTCACTCCGAACAGTGAGGCAAATCCAGGCCTGTGACGGAGATGATCCCCTCCACAGCACACCCAGATCTGACTCACCCCCGCTCTGCAGCGTCCGCTCCCTGCAGGAGGGAATTCTGCGTGCCAGAAGATCCCACCCTGCAGGCATGTGGGCTTCAGAGTCTGATCCAAGGGTTCTGATTTGCCTCTCTTTTAATCCTATGAGATGTCCGGTTCCGGTCACGCGGGTTCTCTTGGTGTTCCAGATATCAGCTGGACTCAAACACTCCCAATAAAACCAAAGATAAACCACTGAATTACCCGAAACAACAGATACAGACACCGTCCGCCCCAACAATGGAAGAAATTTACTCAATGGGTTTCGAGAAATCTGATATCTGAGAATCTGATATTTGAGTAAACGAATGCTCAGGCCTGCAGCTCCACTTCCTTGTACCTGCCTGAACGCCATCTGCCATCAGCGCTGGCAGAAAGCCACACAGTAGTGGTTTAGCTCAGCGCTGAACTGAAAACACAGAGAACTGAAAGTTTCCCTGAAGTACCAAACTTCACCCGTCAAGCTCCGCGTCTGCAGGACGCTTCAGCAGAGACAGCTATTTTTAAAAGTGTGTATACAGTAGATACGGGATGCGGGCGGGGGGGGGGGGGGGGTTCACCCGAGAGTCAGAGTCTCGGTTCTAATCACACAGTTTATCAACACAGAAAACTAACAGCAGGAATCTGCTTCAGACAGAAGATCAGGGACAGCGCGTACGGCAAGAAGGCCACGTTCACCCAAACAGCCGGTATTCACCAACACCCCCTCCCCACAGTCCCGTACTGATCATATCCGTTCAATTCAATACTTTCTACACTGCGCACTTATTTATTTATTTATTTATTTATTTATGTGTTTAAGTATCTCAGGGTTTGGCAGACATGTAACAAACACAATAACAGGACCAGTCTCGTTACAGAAGCTAAGAACAATTAAACACTTTAAAGTATTGGTGCCAACAGCCCTGATCTCAGTCCTGACTCAGACCCTACCTTCTACAAAGTCTCAGACTAGACTCAGACCTTCTACAAAGTCTCAGACTAGACTCAGACCTTCTTCAAAGTCTCGACCCAGACCTTCTACAAAGTCTCGACCTCTACTCAGGCTCGACCTTCTACAAAGTCTCAGACTAGACTCAGACCTTCTACAAAGTCTCAGACTAGACTCAGACCTTCTTCAAAGTCTCGACCCAGACTCAGACCTTCTTCAAAGTCTCGACCCAGACTCAGACCTTCTTTAAAGTCTCGACCCAGACTCAGGCCTTCTACAAAGTCTTGACCCAGACCTTCTACAAAGTCTCGACCTCTACTCAGGCTCGACCTTCTACAAAGTCTCAGAATAGACTCAGACCTTCTTCAAAGTCTCGACCCAGACTCAGACCTTCTACAAAGTCTCGACCCAGACTCAGACCTTCTTTAAAGTCTCGACCCAGACTCAGACCTTCTACAAAGTCTCGACCCAGACTCAGACCTTCTACAAAGTCTCGACCCAGACTCAGACCTTCTACAAAGTCTCGACCCAGACTCAGACCTTCTACAAAGTCTCAACCTCGAGTCAGACCTTCTACAAAGTCTCGACCTCTACTCAGGCTCGACCTTCTACAAAGTCTCGACCCAGACTCAGACCTTCTACAAAGTCTCGACCCAGACTCAGACCTTCTACAAAGTCTCAACCTCGAGTCAGACCTTCTACAAAGTCTCGACCTCTACTCAGGCTCGACCTTCTACAAAGTCTTAACATTGACTCCGTTTTGACCTTCTGCCAAGTTGTGATCTGGCCTCTGACTCAACTTTCTACAAAGTCTTACTCTTGACTCAGACTCCGTGTCCTTGTTCTCAGCCTTGACTTGGAATCTACTACTACACAGTCTGACCTCGACTCAGACTCAGCTGCAGCCCGCTCCTGGTCTGGACTACAGCACTCGGGAGGTGATCTCAGAGCTGAGGTCTGAGCACTGCTGGCTCTCAGAGGATAAACATCCTCCACCCAGGAGTGAGTAATGACCAGCTCACAGGAAGCATCTACATCAGAGAGCCATCACACAGGAAACAGGGTTTGGCCTGTGTGTGTGTGTGTGTGTGGTGAAAGCTCTGCAGTTACACACTCAGAACTTGCTGGCTCTACTCTACTCTGCAGGTGTGTGTGTGTGTGTGTGTGTGTGTGTGCGCTAGGTAACCTAATTAACGCTCAGTCGGCTGCATGTTTGACAAAGGCGTCTGTTTACTGAGTTTCAACCCCGTCTCGTTTCCATTAACTCAGACCTGAACCCGACACCCTCACAGGGAAACTCCACCCACCCCCCAAAATTCTCAGAGTGGTGTAGGTGGGGTGTGGTGTAGGTGGGGTGTGGGGTTCGGGGTGAGAGTGTGCTTCTTTAATAACATTTCACTACTTTTACTGTTAACTCTGTTACTACTATCATTAATAATACTACTGTTACTACTGTTATATCACCATCACTGCCACTGCTATATCACCATCACTGCCACTGCTATATCACCATCACTGCCACTGCTATATCACCATCACTGCCACTGCTATATCACCATCACTGCCACTGCTATTTCACCATCACTGCCACTGCTATATCACCATCACTGCCACTGCTATATCACCATCACTGCCACTGTTATATCACCATCACTGCCACTGCTATATCACCATCACTGCCACTGCTATATCACCATCACTGCCACTGCTATATCACCATCACTGCCACTGTTATATCACCATCACTGCCACTGCTATATCACCATCACTGCCACTGCTATATCACCATCACTGCCACTGTTATATCACCATCACTGCCACTGTTATATCACCATCACTGCCACTGCTATATCACCATCACTACCACTGCTATATCACCATCACTACCACTGCTATATCACCATCACTACCACTGTTATATCACCATCACTACCACTGTTATATCACCATCACTGCCACTGTTATATCACCATCACTACCACTGTTATTACTGTTATTACTGTTATGTTTATTGATCTCATTCACTGACTCACCATCACTGCTGTTACTATCAGTATTACTATTAATATCATTTTTACCATTATTACTATCTTACGACTACTAATATTACCATCACTACCACCATCACTACCACCACCACCATCACTACCGCCATCACTACCATCATCACTACCACCACCACCATCACTACCGCCATCACTACCATCATCACTACCATCACCACCATCACTACCGCCATCACCACCATCACTACCATCATCACTACCACCACCACCATCACTACCGCCATCACTACCGCCATCACTACCGCCATCACTACCATCACTACCGCCATCACCACCATCACTACCGCCATCACCACCATCACTACCACCATCACTACCACCACTACCACCATCACTACCACCATCATCACCACAATCATTACTACCATCACTACCACCACCACCACCACCATCACCACCACCATCACCACCACCACCACCATCACTACCACCATCACTACCACCATCACAATCATTACTACCATCCCCACCATCACTACCATAACTACCTTAACTACCACCATAAGTCTGGACCTCGACTGAGACCCGACCTTCTGCAAAGTCTCGTAATGTTTTTAAGATATTGGGGTAAAACCATAAGACTAACCCGGGTCTGAGAGCTGGCCTCAGCTGCTGGACTGCAGACACTCAAACCAGGTACCGAGGAACAGCGGTCATTCTGAGGTCACTAACAAAGGAACGGCTAGCAGACAGCCTGCTGAGCCACATTCCAGCACAGCCACCCTTCAGTCCTCAAACAGCTTCAAAGGAACCTCACCCATCACACACACACACACACACTAATCACACACACACTCACACACTCACCCATCACACACACACACTCACCCATCACACTCTCACACACTCTCACACACTCTCACACACACACTCACCCATCACACACACACACACACTCACCCATCACACACTCACACACACACACTCACCCATCACACACTCACCCATCACCCACACACACCCATCACCCATCACACACTCACCCATCACCCACACACACCCATCACCCACACACACACACACTAATCACACACACACTCACACTCACCCATCACACACACACTCACACACACTCTCACACACTCTCACACACACACTCACCCATCACACACACACTCACCCATCACACACACACTCACCCATCACACACTCACCCAACACACACTCACCCAACACACACCCACACACACACACACACACACCCACACACACACACACTCACTCACCCATCACACACACACTCACTCACCCATCACACACACTCACTCACACACTCTCACACACTCTCACACACACACACACACACACACACACACACTCACACACACACACACACATATACACACATATACACACACACCTCGGTACCACTTCCTTTAACACAGGCGATCAGAGCGTCGCTGTGGTGAAATTCAAAAACCTCTTATCAGTAAAAACATTCATGAATGAAATTCTAGCTGCTGTCAGTCATCAGAGCTCACCCCAGTCATCAGAGCTCACCCCAGCTATCAGAGCTCACCCCAGCCATCAGAGCTCACCCCAGCTATCAGAGCTCACCCCAGCCATCAGAGCTCACCCCAGCCATCAGAGCTCACCCCAGCCATCAGAGCTCACCCCAGCTATCAGAGCTCACCCCAGCCATCAGAGCTCACCCCAGCCATCAGAGCTCACCCCAGCTATCAGAGCTCACCCCAGCCATCAGAGCTCACCCCAGCCATCAGAGCTCACCCCAGCCATCAGAGCTCACCCCAGCTATCAGAGCTCACCCCAGCCATCAGAGCTCACCCCAGCCATCAGAGCTCACCCCAGCCATCAGAGCTCACCCCAGCCATCAGAGCTCACCCCAGCTATCAGAGCTCACCCCAGCCATCAGAGCTCACCCCAGCCATCAGAGCTCACCCCAGCTATCAGAGCTCACCCCAGCCATCAGAGCTCACCCCAGCCATCAGAGCTCACCCCAGCTATCAGAGTTAGCCACAGCTAGCCATCAGAGTTAGCCACAGCTAGCCATCAGAGTTAGCCACAGCTAGCCATCCGAGTTAGCCACAGCTAGCCATCAGAGTTAGCCACAGCTAGCCATCAGAGTTAGCCACAGCTAGCCATCAGAGTTAGCCACAGCTAGCCATCAGAGTTAGCCACAGCTAGCCATCAGAGTTAGCCACAGCTAGCCATCAGAGTTGGCCACACCTAGCTATCAGAGTTAGCCACAGCTAGCCATCAGAGTTAGCCACAGCTAGCCATCAGAGTTGGCCACAGCTAGCCATCAGAGTTAGCCACAGCTAGCCATCAGAGTTGGCCACACCTAGCTATCAGAGTTGGCCACAGCTAGCCATCAGAGTTGGCCACACCTAGCTATCAGAGTTAGCCACAGCTAGCCATCAGAGTTAGCCACAGCTAGCCATCAGAGTGAGCCACAGCTAGCTATCAGAGTGAGCCACAGCTAGCCATCAGAGTTAGCCACAGCTAGCTATCAGAGTGAGCCACAGCTAGCCATCAGAGTGAGCCACAGCTAGCCATCAGAGTTAGCCACAGCTAGCTATCAGAGTTAGCCACAGCTAGCTATCAGAGTGAGCCACAGCTAGCTATCAGAGTGAGCCACAGCTAGCTATCAGAGTGAGCCACAGCTAGCTATCAGAGTGAGCCACAGCTAGCTATCAGAGTTAGCCACAGCTAGCTATCAGAGTTAGCCACAGCTAGCTATCAGAGTGAGCCACAGCTAGCTATCAGAGTGAGCCACAGCTAGCTATCAGAGTGAGCCACAGCTAGCTATCAGAGTGAGCCACAGCTAGCTATCAGAGTTAGCCACAGCTAGCTATCAGAGTTAGCCACAGCTAGCTATCAGAGTGAGCCACAGCTAGCTATCAGAGTGAGCCACAGCTAGCTATCAGAGTGAGCCACAGCTAGCTATCAGAGTTAGCCACAGCTAGCTATCAGAGTTAGCCACAGCTAGCTATCAGAGTTAGCCACAGCTAGCTATCAGAGTGAGCCACAGCTAGCCATCAGAGTTAGCCACAGCTAGCTATCAGAGTGAGCCACACCTAGCCATCAGAGTGAGCCACAGCTAGCCATCAGAGTTAGCCACAGCTAGCCATCAGAGTTAGCCACAGCTAGCCATCAGAGTTAGCCACAGCTAGCTATCAGAGTTAGCCACAGCTAGCTATCAGAGTTAGCCACAGCTAGCTATCAGAGTGAGCCACAGCTAGCTATCAGAGTGAGCCACAGCTAGCTATCAGAGTGAGCCACATAGTTTATTAGACTTTTAACAGGGGGAAACCCCGCGCCCCAACAGGGGGAGACCCCACGCCCCAACACGGGGAGACCCCGCGCCCCAACAGGGGGAGACCCCGCGCCCTGATCCGCCTCCCTGAGCCGCTCTGCAGGGCTCTGCTCTCCACTGAACTGCTCGGGTGGAGGACTAGCGGCTCAGCGTTCGTGTTAGCGCTGGTCTGATGGCGCACTGATTACAGCCCAAGTGCCTAAAGGAACATCATCAGTTCCCAAACCATGTTACCCAACATCCTCCGGTACCCGCCCTCCAGTACCCGCCCTCCAGTACCCGCCCACCGGTACCCGCCCACCGGCTCAGACCCCCCACCCCGCCCCTCCCCCTCCTCCCAACACAGGATCACATTCCTGAAGTTCTCCACAACAGAGCTCAGACTGAGATGCCAGCAGCAGATACGCCTGAGACCTGCAAGGACACGACCAAGCTGCAGGTCGTCCCTTACTGAAGACACGTCCAAACGTCCCACCGACGACAGTTAGGGTCCGACCTTCCACCCCGCCAACAGTCTCCACCCACCCACGCTTTACACCACTGATATATCAACCCGCCGAGGTCAGTCAGACCGCCCCTGGCTCTTAAAGGGATCGGCGAGAGACACGCTGATTGGTTTATTACTGCATGTTACTCCCCCAAAAACGGGAGGGACGCGCAAGGCGAACTTTTCCCGCCGTTACCATAGCAAAGACACTGCCGTTCACTCCAGCTCATCCAGATACTGCCCAGCCTACACTGCCCGTTCGGTGATTCAGCGTACCGTACACACAGCAACACCGCCTGATGCCTGAGACACGGTTCTACCAGAGTTCTGAGAAGAGTTCGGCTCTAGAACCTGCTTTTAGAACCAGATCATTAAAATTTTAATATATATATATTTTTACATATACATCAATAAAGGACAGATTTTTTAAGAACTGGTAAAGTGATGACACAGATGTGCAGATTTATAAATAAATGTCAAAATAAAAGTCCTTTCTTTCTAAAAGCCCGTCTTTACAGAACAGCCGACTGGGAAAGTAACAGCCTGGAATTAGGGCGGGGCGATACGGTAATGATGTCACAATATTTACAGACATGTTCCTGGTACTCAATATTTCTCGAGATGATTTTAATATTCAAAATCTGCTGCAATTAGTCCAGTTACACAGGACTGATTACACCGTACTGAGACGGCAGCTGGGACCCCACCCGCCAACCAAATAGTCTGGCCAGCCTGGCGCTGCTAATGTTTCCTCATCCAACACGTCTACGAGAACCCGGAGCGTTACAGCTCCGGCACGCCAGCATCTACACTTTATCTGAGATATGTGGTTATAATGTTTTGGCTCATTGGTGTGTGTGTGTATGTATATATTAATGTATAAAAGGACAGACGGTCGCTCTCCACTTTCAAACACCACCTACCCTCCGCTGAGTCGGGGGGTCTGTCTCCCCATGATGGACGGCTGCCAGGTGCACACACTCCAACACACACTCCAACACACACACTCACACAACGTCTATCTCAGGAACACTAAGGTCATACATCAATCCCAGACTGATCTGGGAATCCTGAGCTCCAGTCCTGTTGGGGTGAATAATAATATAAATAATAATAAAACATTAATAATAATTAGTAGTGATATTAATCATAATAAATAAACACTAAAACAACACTTTACAGAAAAAACTAAAAGTGCTGAAAAATCTGATTCATTAAAATCCAGACTAATCAGACGGGGCAGCATCAGAAGCCCTCACGGACTAAAACGCAGATACTTAATATATATAAATATTAATTTCATACTCATTTAATTTTATAACATTTTATAAATGAACCTCGTTTTAATATTAAACTGTAAAAGCAGGTTTGACTGATTTCTCATTAAATTCAGACAGAGGTTCTGATCAACAGAAAATCCTAATTTGACTAAATTAAAATACAAATCAGACCTAATGAACACAATGACATCACTGTCAGCCAATCAGAGCGCGCGCTGTAGCGGCTGAACTCCGACTACAGTAGAAATGAATTTTCCGCTCTATTTCTCTGGCTGGTTTTATGAGCGCGATGGCGGCGCTGATTTACACACATTTCATTAATAATCATTTGCTGCGATTATTAGAGGTTATTATGGGATATTTGTGACACAGAGTGGAAACGGAGGGAGGATAGAGGAGTAAAGCTGGTCTAATTAGAGCCGGGGTAAAAATAGTCACTAAAGTAAGTCACATTAATCATAACGGCGCTCTCGAGGGAAATCCAGATAAAACAGCTCCACATCGCCACGGGAACAAATCCACTTACCTCAACAAAGAGAGCATTAACATCAAACAGCCCAGTTCAACAAACAGCTCACAGCCCCGCCCACTCAGACTACAGCAGTCTAGCCCCGCCCACTCGGCCTGCAGCAGTATACGCCCCACCCATCCAGCCTACAGCAGTCTAGCCCCACCCACTCAGTCTGCGGCAGTATACGCCCCACCCATCCAGCCTACAACAGTCTAACCCCACCCATCCAGCTTACAGCAGTCTAGCCCCGCCCACTCAGCCTGCAGCAGTATACGCCCCACCCACTCAGCCTACAGCAGTCTAGCAGCTGGTTTAACAAACAACAAAAGGCGCTGGAATGAAAGTGAAAGTGTGTGTGTGTGTGTGTCTGTGTGTGTGTGTGTCTGTCTGTCTCTGTCTGTGTGTGTGTGTGTGTGTGTGTGTAAAACACATGCCAACATCAATCACCTTTCAGCGCTTCTCTATTAAATCTGACTTCCAAAAAAGGCTTGTGTTCTTCACTACATTACATGGACAAAAGTATTGGGACACCTGCTCGTTGCTTTTCCTGGGTTTCTTCTGAAATCCAGCTTATTGGAGTGACTGTCTCCACTGTCCAGGGAAGAAGGCCTTCTACCAGATTTTGGTGGAACATTGCTGTGAGGATTTGATTGCATTCAGAGCGTTAGTGAGGTCAGGATGCTGGAAGATGATCACCACCCCACCTCATCAACATCCCCAACTCCCAAACTCACCCCATCCAAAAGTACTGGATGGAGCTCCTCCACCATCATTCCAGAGAACACAGGTCCTCCACTGCTCCACAGCTCAATGCTGGGGGGCTTTATACCCCTCTAGCCCACGCCTGGTATTAGGCAGCATGGAGATAATAGGCTCATGATGATCTGCTCCAGAGAGTCCTATTCTATTGGCAGTACTTCTTCTCTACAGGGACTAGACAAGCTGTGTGTGCATTTGCACATCTGTGTCAATAATGTGTGCAATTTAAAGCAGCTGAATGCATTCATTAGAAGGGGTGTCCACAAACTTTTGGACATGCAGTGTACTTTATCTCTCTCTGAAGGCAGAGTGCAGTGTGTGAATGACATCAGCACATGGCCGTTCCTCACCGCGGTCTCCACACGCCACGTAAACCGAGCCGCCCTGACCGCTGGAGCTGCGCCAGCTTCCTCTTAAGACTTACCACGGCAACTGTTAGCTTACATTAGCAACCGCTAGCTAATATTAGCTTATGGCTTTTTGCAGTCTCCTTCAAGAACTCCCTGGTCACCTCAGCGCCATCTGCAGAAGAGCGAAGCCTGGGTGTAGCTGGGTGTAGGTATCGCTCCCTAGACGATTCCTTCAGAATGTCAGCCAGATCCACCAGGCCCCTCCACCTGTCTCCACTCCACCCATCCATCCATCCATCAGACACCACACTCCTCCCTCTGCAGGATCTCTGTGAAAGTGATGGCAGCAGAAGCAGCCTTCTACAACGCCTAACTGCAGCTACTCTACATGTCCAAATGTTTGTGGACACCCCTTCTAAAGAGCGCATCCAGCTACTTTAATGAGTTGCACAGCTTGTCTAGACCCTGTAGAGAAGAAGTACTGCCAATAGATTAGGACCATCTGGACCAGACCAACATCATGACCCTATTGGCTCCATGCTGCCTAATAATGCCAGGCGTGGGCTAGAGGGGTACCCCTCCCATCGGCTACCTCACACCCCTCCCATCGGCTACCTCACACCCCTCCCATCGGCTACCTTAGCCCCACCCCCTTCAGCTACCTCACACCCCTCCCATCGGCTACCTCACACCCCTCCCATCGGCTACCTCACACCCCTCCCATCGGCTACCTCACACCCCTCCCATCGGCTACCTTAGCCCCACCCCCTTCAGCAACCTCACACCCCTCCCATCGGCTACCTCACACCCCTCCCATCGGCTACCTTAGCCCCACCCCCTTCAGCAACCTCACACCCCTCCCATCGGCTACCTCACACCCCTCCCATCGGCTACCTTAGCCCCACCCCCTTCAGCAACCTCACACCCCTCCCATCGGCTACCTCACACCCCTCCCATCGGCTACCTTAGCCCCACCCCCTTCAGCAACCTCACACCCCTCCCATCGGCTACCTCACACCCCTCCCATCGGCTACCTTAGCCCCACCCCCTTCAGCAACCTCACACCCCTCCCATCGGCTACCTTAGCCCCACCCCCTTCAGCAACCTCACACCCCTCCAATCGGCGACCTTAACCCCACCCCCTTCGGCGACCTCAAACCCCTCCCATCGGCGAGCTTAACCCCACCCCCTTCGGCGACCTCACACCCCTCCCATCGGCGACCTCACACCTAGTCATCTGCAACCTAGAGAAGAACTGCCAATAGAATAGGACTCTGGAGCAGATCTCTTTATTGGCTCCATGCTGCCTAATGCCAGGCGTGGGCTAGAGGAGGGGTGTGAAGCATTAGTGACCTCACGCTCAGGCTCCCATTCACAACCGCAGCACATGATTAGCATAAACAACCACCAGCGGCCGATATATCGGCCCACGCCGCGTCAGCCCGGCCTCCTGACCGATTACTCCGTCTGTACGGGATCGCGTATCCTGTGCATCACGACTACACAACTTCTCACCATAGGATGAACACGGCCTTACTGAGCTACACCTCACCGTCTACACCGGGACGGGACCAGCCTGATCAATACACCTGGATTACATCAACACACACACACACACGGAGCTGCGATTGGTCAGGAAGCCCACATCACCTTGTGATTGGTTAAACGACTCATTTGCATACTGCAGCCCGCCCCGTATATTCAGCTCTGTAAATTCAGACAGACAGTGTGTAAACACCGCGAGTTGATGGACACCAGCCCTCGCCGCAGCGCCTCCGTTAGGCCGCTCCGCTCGACTGAACAGATTATAAATTCCTGTCAAATCCGCTCGCCTCGCCTCCGAGCCGCCGGCCGGACTTTAAACACCGGCGCTCTGCAGCGCCTCAGCCTGTCAGCCCTGCACTCAGAACCGGATCACACCCAGAGAGAGGGCCTCGACCGGGGTCACCTAGAGGTCCAGAGGGCCGGCGTCCACCACAGATCCTCCACCCAACAGACAGCAGGTCAACCAGCACAACAAGAAAATATCTATACATATAATTTATTATTATTATTATTTTAATTACATAAATAAATTAAAAAAGTCTTTAAAAATCCTTAAGATCAATATTACCATTATTATCAATAAGACAGGAAACATTCTCCTGGATCTCCGAAGTGCAAGTGGATAAACATTCCCCAGCTACTCAAACTAACTCAAACTACTAAAAATACAAAATAAAAGTCCCCCAAAACCAGCGTTCCCTGAACCCACGTCTGAGATTATGAATAAATGAACGAACGAACGAATGAAGTCGCACAACAGCCACCACCAAATACACAGGGCTGCTCATACAAACAGGCCAGTACATAAAGTAAAAGTCCCCTATTCCAAACTCCTAGGACGTCAGTGAGTGAACGAATAATGTGCACCTCTCACTCCTCAGCATTTAACTTAGCAATTACACCTGGAGAGAGTGAGCTAGTAAATACATGAATAATATAATAATTTAATTTATAATAAATAAGAGAAAATAAGAAAAGTCATTCTTTTCAATTGCTCCAACTGCAAAGTTAAACATAACAGAATTAATAAACGAATATCAAAATAAAAGTCCTACAAAATGTGATTTAAAATTTAAAAAATTAAACATAATTAATATAACTAAACCAGGTTCAAATTAACGACTGAATAAATAAATTAGTAAGTGAGGGAGTGGGCGAGTAAATGGGTGGGCGAGTATGTGAGTAGATGGGCGAGAGGGTGGGCAGGTAAGTGGGTCGGTGGGAGAGTGGAGTGGGCAGACGAGTGGGTGGGCAAGCAGGTAAGTGGGTGGGTGGACAAATGGATGGATGAATGGATGTACGTCAATTACCAAGGGTAAAATAATAATCAAGATAACAATAATAATAATGATAATAATAATAATAATCAAGATAATAATAATCATAATAAAGATAACATTACTACTACTAATAATAAAGATAACTAATAATAATAATAACGATAATAAAGATAACTAATAATAATAATAATAATAATCAAGATAATAATAATCATAATAAAGAACATTAATAATAATAATAATCAAGATAATAATAATAATAAAGATAACATTAATAATAATAATAATAATAAAGATAACTAATAATAATAATAATCAAGATAATAATAATCATAATAAAGATAACATTAATAATAATAATCAAGATAACAATAATAATAATAATCAAGATAATAATAATCATAATAAAGATAACATTACTAATAATAATAAAGATAACTAATAATAATAATAATGATAATTCCTTAAATCTGAACCCTAACTAAATGAAATATTAACACCCCCAGGCCCCAAAAAGGCCCTAAAGTAAAAGAAATCCACCCCAAAACCCAGGAGCAAAAACTTCCCCAACCCCTGTGCATAAAAAAGTCCCACCCTTAACCCCAGTCTGAAACCCCACCCGGCCTAAAGCCGCACTCCCCCCGGCTTCCCCCCCGGCTTCCCCCCCGGCTGCCCCCCGGCTTCCCCCCCCCATCCACTGAGGCGGTGTACCGGCGCGCTGGGTGATCCGGGGAGCGGGAGCTCTAGGCGGCCTGCGGGCCTGCAGCGGGCCGGCCACAGCGCCTCATTCCCCGCATGCTGAGAGGCAGCAGCCCGCTGAGGGGGACCGGGGTCCCGGGGCTGCTGATGCCCCGCTCTTCTATCACCGTTCCTCTCCCCATCCAGAGTGAGCTCGGTCCATTAGGCGGTTCTGCTCGGTTTAATTAACTGGGATTAAAAAGCTCGAGATGTTCAGTTTGGCGTTAATGCGGCTCTTGGGTTTAGCAGCGGAGGAGCTGCGGCTACATCCTCCTCCAGCACAGCGGCCACAACCCGACACGGACCGCCGGTTCTGGGGGGCATGAAATCACATTTTAAAGGCATTATTTGTTTAGGTTCACTAATAATCTGATTATTCTCTTATTACGCTTTAAATGTTTGTGCCGAGCGACAGAAATTAGGTTTCTAATTTTAATTGTCCGTTCCACCTTAAATCGTGCAGCAGTTAGGCGGAGGCGCCTCGGGCGCCTCCGCCTAACTGCTGCACGATTTAAGGTGGAACGGACAATTCGACCCACAAGCTGCCGTCTGCTAACGCGGCTCTCCGCCGCTGCCACACCGCCAGGATGCTGCATCAAACTCGCGCCTCAAAAATCAATAACCTGATCAGAAACGAGCGCGGAACCCTTCTAAACCGGCCGATAATCGTTATCTCTCGTACCTTAATCATCAATCAGTCCTCGCCGCGCCGCCGTTTCGGTCTCGCCGGTCCTTTCTCTCCCCCTCGCTCGCGCTCGCGCTCTCTCCGGCCGCTCGCTCGCTGCTTCTGTCACTATTCAAACCGCGGTGTCCGAATCAGTCAGCGAGTCGGTGCTTCAGAATCGGTTCTCTGCAACCGAACCGATTCACTCAACTTAACGAAAATAACGTCTTTAAAATAATATTTAACTTTAGAAACTAATAAATAATTTAATAACTTTTAAGAAAACAAAAACACGATTCCTTCTTTCATCACGGAGAGAGTTGTAAACAGCAATTATTATCGAATTATTATATTATTATATATTATTATTATTATTTTTAAATAAATAATCAATACAGCAGCTAACAAATAATAAGTAAACAATATATTATTAAATAAATGAATATATATGAGTAATGAGTATATAAACAAAACAGTACATTACTGCAATAATAATAATAATAATTGCAACAGTAGCAATAATAAAACAGCAATAACACTACTAATAATAATTATTATGATGATTATTATTGGTGTCATTATTAAGATATTTTAGATATTTCAAATCTATCTACAATCTTTACGTATTTTTTTTTTAAGTTCAATTTTTACTTTAAGCATAAATACTTTACAAATAAAATGTGGAATAATGTTTCTGTAAATAAAATAATCCACAGATCAAACAAACTAACAGCCTGGAGAAACACACTGAGAATGAATCTCTCAGGAATCATCAAGTTCCTGTAAAGAAACGAACCGAATCGTTCGATTCATGTAAGCAGACACTGGGAAAGAATCAGTTCGCCGAAAAAAAAAGATTCGGAGCTTCCCATCATTAGAGTCATAGCGGCAACGGGAACGCGCACTGGACCAGACTCGTGTGCGCGCCTAAAACTATGAGGAAGAGCGGAGCGGCCACACCCCGAGTCCATTCCTCCACATTTACAGCGATTCCTCCTAAAGAATCACTTTAAGAAGCGAACACTGACGGACTGACTCGCCCGATTCAGCCGCTCGGATCATCCGGATCAACTGTCAATCATCACAGGCTGACCGATGTGTTTCACACGGGCAGCAGACAGTCTGTCTGTACTGGTAAACCCAGTTTATACTGGTTTTAAGTCCCAGTTTGGATTTCGGAACCACGCAGCGTTAGTAATGACAGCAGGTCTATAGACCCATAAACCCACCCAGAACCGCCCCTCCCTCACTGAGCTCTGATTTCCAACTCCAGACCCACGTCTCCGCTGAGACTCCAGACCCACGTCCCCGCTGAGACTCCAGAACCACGTCCCCGCTGAGACTCCAGAACCACGTCTCCGCTGAGACTCCAGAACCACGTCTCCGCTGAGACTCCAGAACCACGTCTCCACTGAGACTCCAGACCCACATCTCCACTGAGACTCCAGACCCACGTCTCCGCTGGAACTTAGACCCACGTCTCCACTGAGACTCCAGACCCACGTCTCCACTGGAACTTAGACCCACGTCTCCGCTGGAACTTAGACCCACGTCTCCACTGAGACTCCAGACCCACGTCCCCGCTGAGACTCCAGAACCACGTCTCCGCTGAGACTCCAGAACCACGTCTCCGCTGAGACTCCAGAACCACGTCTCCACTGAGACTCCAGACCCACATCTCCACTGAGACTCCAGACCCACGTCTCCGCTGGAACTTAGACCCACGTCTCCACTGAGACTCCAGACCCACGTCTCCACTGGAACTTAGACCCACGTCTCCGCTGGAACTTAGACCCACGTCTCCACTGAGACTCCAGACCCACGTCTCCACTGAGACTCCAGACCCACGTCTCCGCTGGAACTTAGACCCACGTCTCCACTGAGACTCCAGACCCACGTCTCCACTGAGACTCCAGACCCACGTCTCCACTGAGACTCCAGACCCACGTCTCCACTGAGACTCCAGACCCACGTCTCCGCTGAGACTCCAGACCCACGTCTCCGCTGAGACTCCAGACCCACGTCTCCACTGAGACTCCAGACCCACGTCTCCACTGAGACTCCAGACCCACGTCTCCACTGAGACTCCAGACCCACGTCTCCACTGAGACTCCAGACCCACGTCTCCGCTGAGACTCCAGACCCACGTCTCCGCTGAGACTCCAGACCCACGTCTCCACTGAGACTCCAGACCCACGTCTCCACTGAGACTCCAGACCCACGTCTCCACTGAGACTTAGACCCACATCTCCACTGAGACTCCAGACCCACGTCTCCACTGAGACTCCAGAACCACGTCTCCACTGAGACTCCAGACCCACGTCTCCGCTGGGACTCCAGACCCACATCTCCACTGAGACTCCAGACCCACGTCTCCACTGAGACTCCAGACCCACGTCTCCACTGGAACTTAGACCCACGTCTCCACTGGGACTCCAGACCCACGTCTCCACTGGGACTCCAGACCCACGTCTCCACTGGGACTCCAGACCCACGTCTCCACTGGGACTCCAGACCCACGTCTCCACTGGAACTTAGACCCACGTCTCCACTGAGACTCCAGACCCACGTCTCCACTGGGACTCCAGACCCACGTCTCCACTGGGACTCCAGACCCACGTCTCCGCTGGGACTCCAGACCCACGTCTCCACTAAGACTCCAGACCCACGTCTCCACTGAGACTCAGTGTAGACACTCCGCTCTCCAACACGGCTGTGATACAGACATGTGCGGGTCCAGTTCTCTAATACAGTTTAGATCTATACATTACAATTTCTATAATGTGTATATATGTACTGTGTGTATATAAAGTGTGAATATATATTGTAGGTATATATATATATATATTGTGGATATACACTGTCAATATATATTGTGTATACATATATTGTGTATATACAGTATGAATGTAGTTCATATGTATATGTGGATATATAGTGTGGATGTATAATGAAGATTATACATATATACATATATATAATCTTCATTATTATATAATATGTATATATATACAGTGAATATATAATGTGGATATATAGTGTGTGATGTATAATGTGTATTTATGTAGTGTGAATATATAATGTGGATATAGAGTGTGGGTATATATATTGTGTAATAAATAATGTGGGTATATATATTGTGAATATATAGTGTGGAAATATAGCGTGTGTATATATATATTATTTTTTGGGTATATATAGAGTAAATATAGTGTGTGGAAATAATGTGGATATATATTGTGAATATATAGTGTGGAAATATAGTGTGTATATATATTGTGAATATATAGTGTGGAAATATAGTGTGTATATATATTGTGAATATATAGTGTGGAAATATAGCGTGTGTATATATAGAGTGAATATATAGTGTGGAAATATAGTGTGTGTATATATATCATTTTTTGTGTATATATAGAGTGAATATAAAATGTGGATATATAGTGTGTATTTAGTGTGAATATATACTCTGGATATATAGTGTGTATGTATAATGTGTGTATGTATATATTGTGAATATATATATATATATATATATATATATATATATATATATATATATATATATATATATAGTGTGGAGAGAGAGTGAAATTCCATGTAAATCAATGGTAACAGGACTAGTCAGAGCTCCATTAGGGCTATGTGGTTTAGCGGTGTGGTTTTGTAGATCTGATATCATTACTAGGAAACATAGCTGATCTCTGAAATGTGAAACTGGTAAACCCAGCGTTACGGAGCTGCTCTAGCTGTGGAAGCTGTGCTGATACAGAGGAAGAGCGGCCAGTTTGTCCTCAGAGCTCGAGGCTAAAATCACCACCTCCACACTAAAGATTCACAAGATTCACAGCCACCAGAGAACCTGAAGGTGAACTACAGCACCTGGCCAAAAGTAAATAGACTGAAGTAAGAAAAAAAAACTGGGCAGGCCTGCACAGTCAAGTCGTGAGCTCGACCCCTTCACCTCTGGGTGAGGCCTTTCACCTCCTAACCCCCGGCTTAGCTTTGAGTTTTACGTTTACGGCTCACTACTCCGGATGACACCTTAACCACCGTCGCTAAGCTGACAGAGCTGCTCCGGCAGGACACTCAGCTGGACTCTCTGCTTCAGAAGAAGGTGCCGTGAGGTTTCTGGAGGGTCTTTGTGGTCTGTGTGAAAGCCACAGCAGAGAGGATTTACAGCAGCTGTTAGGTTTATGTGAGCTGTTTCTGGTGGTCAGGTGCTTTTACTGTGGGCTCTGTCTGAAGTTCAGCTGTCAGCTCAGAGCTTTAACCCTTTAAACCCCAGATCCACACTCATTACTCAGTTTCCACTATGAATTATTCAGTATCCACAATGATTTGCTCAGTATTTGCTGATTAATTCAATAACCACTATGAATGGCTCTGTATTCATTATGAATTATTCAGTTAATCCGATGAATTACCCAGTATCCGCTATGAATTATTCAGTATCTGCTATAATTGATTTTGTGAATCATGATGAAGTATTTAGTGTCAACTGATTTATTCAGTAAACATTATGAATCATTCAGTAACCATGATAAATTATTCAGTACCCGCTATGAATTATTCAGTACCCACTGAGTTATTCAGTAACTATACTGAATTTTTCAGTAACTATGAATTATTAAATAACTGATGAATTATTCAGTATCCACAAATTTATTTAGTACCCACTATTAATTATTCAGTCTCCAATATGAATTACCCAGTACCCGCTATGAATTATTCAGTAACTATGATGAATGATTCAGTAGCTACGATGAATGATTCAGTAGCTACGATGAATGATTCAGTAGCTACGATGAATGATTCAGTCTCTATGATGAATGATTCAGTCTCTGGTATAAAACTAATAAGCCACTTACGTTGTTTGAGGAGGAGGAACTGAAGTGTGGACCCTCACTCAGGCATTCAGGATTCAGAAGTTTAAACAAACACGTCGCTTTAGCAACAGATCAAAGCCACTTATCACCACGGTGATTGGGATGTGGAGGAACAGGTTGGGTAGGGGTTCAGAGGAAGCCCTTCATTACTTCCTCTACATCAGAACAATTAGCTCTTAGCCAACCTTTACAACCCTGTTACACACTGCCAAGAACACTACGCTACAGCCGGCGTGAGGAACCCTCGCTCGCTTTAAAGGTCCTTCACCAACTTCTTTAAACAGGGGTTTCTTCCTCCTCCTTCTTCTGGAGGCACCATTATTTTTAATGTCTGAGTGGGGTTTTTCAGAAGTCCTGGCACCCCCGCCCTCCCCTCAGCAGTAAAGGAAGTGAACACAGTAGTTTAAGTGCGTTGGAGGAAGTGCTCAGTCACGGGACGATCACAGGACTTCAACACACTCCACACCTGCAGTTAAACCGAGGAGGATCATCAAACGCCAATAAAACCATACAGGCCAAAATAAGAACCCGTATCTCCACCCGTAGGGCACAGGGAGGGCCGTTCACCCCCCTCTGAATTACTGCACACTGGATTCACTCCGCTGTGATGGTGGACTGTAGATCTGAGTCTGGCGGCAAAACCGAGACCAGAGTTTGGTTCTTTAGTAGTTAGATGTGATCGAGATGAAGAGCCCATACGGATCAGCGATCAGCAGTGGGCTAGAGGGGTATAAAGCCCCCCAGCATTGAGGAGCTGTGGAGCAGTGGAAGAGCTGTGTTCTCTGGAATGATGGTGGTGGAGCTCCATCCAGTACTTTAGGATGGGATGAGTTGGGGAAGTGATCATAATCAAACATCCTGACCTCACTAACACGAACATTAATGCTGAATACAATCAAATCCTCACAGCAACGCTCCCCCAAAATCTAGTAGAAAGTCTTCCTCCCTGGACAGTAGAGACATGGCTGATGTCTTGGGCTTCCGGGCTTCTCCAAACTACAGTCAGAGCTGCACTGTCCAAACAGAGAGAGTGTGGACCTATCTCAAGAACCCCGTCACCAACTGTGAAGCATGGTGGTGGTGGTATGATGGATGTGACAGCATTCAGTACACCAATCAGGTATAATGTGCTATTGTGTAGGTCCACTATTAACCACTAAAACAGCTCTGACCCGTCAAGGCATGGACTCCAGAAGCCCATCTGAAGGTCTCTGAAGCATCAGTGACCCCATGGCTGGTCGTCCTTACTTGGAGCACAGGTGCTGACCACTGCATACTGAGAGAGAACACCCCACAAGACCTGCCTGATGTTCTGGAGATGTTCCGACCCAGTCATGGTCCAGAACATCACAGTTCGGTCTCCATTTCTCCTGCTTCAACAGCTTCATCACCTTCAGGAGCCTGAGATTTGAGTGTCTGTCAGGGGGGCTGTCACTTTAAGCGCTGGCAGGAGTAAAGTGCAGGCTGGCAGCTGTGTGTGTTTTTTTCTTCACATCCTCTTTAGCAGTTGTCAGTCTGAGGCGGAACTCCTATCAGGTTCTTGTGTAAACAGCAGGCGGCTCAGAACAGCGTGACCTTTCAAACACTCGGGCCGCTATCGCTGCGCCGGGCAACTCGGCACCATTAACACCTTATTCATCGCTCTGTAATCTGCACACGTCAGAGTATGACTCCTCCAACACCCACACTGAGATAATGCAGCGTCCTTTACCCAGCCTGTGCGCAGAGAGAGATGCTCGCTCAAGGGCGTTTACTGCGAGCGCTAAAGTGATACTTCCACAACCGATTCCTCACCTCACCACCTGCTCTGTGTGTTCGGCAGAGCGTAGGTTTGAGAACGCAGAATTTATGAAAGTACGCTTTGCACTCTCAAAACCTACACTTTACAAACGCACCTTCAGACGTTCATAAAAACATTCAATCTGTTATAGATTATTAATTAGCGAGAGCACGTTTTGGAGAGCGTGGAATTAGCGAGGGTACGCTTTGGGGAGCGTGGAATTAGCGAGGTTACGCTTTGGGGAGCGTGGAATTAGCGAGGTTACGCTTTGGGGAGCGTGGAATTAGCGAGGTTACGCTTTGGGGAGCGTGGAATTAGCGAGGTTACGCTTTGGGGAGCGTGGAATTAGCGAGGTTACGCTTTGGGGAGCGTGGAATTAGCGAGGGTACGCTTTGGAGAGCGTGGAATTAGCGAGGGTACGCTTTGGAGAGCGTGGAATTAGCGAGGGTACGCTTTGGGGAGCGTGGAATTAGCGAGGGTACGCTTTGGGGAGCGTGGAATTAGCGAGGGTACGCTTTGGGGAGCGTGGAATTAGCGAGGGTACGTTTTGGAGAGCGTGGAATTAGCGAGGGTACGTTTTGGAGAGCGTGGAATTAGCGAGGGTACGCTTTGGGGAGCGTGGAATTAGCGAGGGTACGCTTTGGGGAGCGTGGAATTAGCGAGGGTACGTTTTGGAGAGCGTGGAATTTGCGAGGGTACGTTTTGGAGAGCGTGGAATTAGCGAGGGTACGTTTTGGAGAGCGTGGAATTAGCGAGGGTACGTTTTGGAGAACGGATTTTTTGAGCGTACGCTTTGAAGCGTGAGAAATTTTAGACTACGTTTTGGAGTGTTGAATTTGAGAGTGTAAATTTAGCAGAAAGTATATTTGAGAGTGGAATTTGCGAGTGTACATTTTGGAGAGCTGATTTTTTGAGTACATTGTGCAGTGTGGGAAATTTTTGACTACGTTTTGGAGTGTTGAATTTGCGAGGGTACGTGTTGGAGAACGGATTTTTTGAGCATACGCTTTGAAGTGTGGGAAATTTTTGACTACGTTTTGGAGCGTTGAATTTGAGAGCATGTTTTGGAGAGCTTTGGATTGTCCGACTTTACCATGTTATAAAATCTAGTAAATATATTTGAAGTTTCCTTTTCTGGGAGATTTCTATTTTAACCTCTGAACTGTAGGGCTTCATTATAGTTTTAATGTTAAGATGTATTATTAGTAATTATTATCTTTAGCTACTGTAAAGTATTCAGTAACTGCTGAGAAACAAGCACTTTATTCAACTCATTTAAAGATGAACAATTAAGGTGTCAGGCTTTTAGAGTTTAAAGGGTTAAGATTATTGTTTTTACTTGATTAAAGTCCTTTTTAAAGCAATTCCCATTATATTAAAATAAATTAAGAAAAACAAGTAAAATATCTAGAACAATACGCTAATAACAAAAGGGATCAGCTAATTAAAATAACACAATTACACTAGATTAAATTACTTAAATAAAAATATTAATCTAAAATGAAGGCACACAATCTTATACTCTTACAGCATTTTCAAAATTATTACATATTACTTGAAACCACTGAAAGTCTAGAAAGATTTACTGTATTACTGTAAAAGAATTACACACTTTTTAATGTATTTCTAGACTTAGCTGTTTAATATATTTGCAAAGTGAAAAATTAGACAATTACTTAAATATTTAAACTAAAACGTCTATAAATGTAACTTAATTGAAAGAATTTTAAGATTTAACTGACAGTAACTTCTAGACTAAAGTAAATAGTAAAGTAAAAATACAACATTTGCGAACTGATAGACAAAATTACTTAAAAACCCAAAACAGTCTTGATACAAGTTTGTTCAGAGAGTTCTGTTCCTGAACAGGATTAAACATTTTTACAAAAACAAAACAAGTGTAAACTAACTACAGTTATCTCTCCAGAACCAGTTCCAGAACCGGTACCATCTTTAGTCGCCACACCACATTCTTTTACACACTTCAGAGCTCAGTGGTGCGTTTTACTTTCACTTCAGCACATTTTGGCTTTACCCTGGGTTTCGACCTACAGTGCTAGTATGCAAATTAGCTCTGAGGGGAAAGTCATATTTTCCCTTCTATATATAGAACTGGACTCCAACCCGAAAACCTAAAGGAACGAGCAGCAGCCGTTAATGTTCTCAGCAGGTTCTTCAACTGAGGTTTTTAACCAGTCCACAATAAATAGCTTTAATTAACATTACAAACAGCAGAACCTTCTACAAGAGGTTTTCCTCACAGGTGAAGATACAACCAGCCAAAGAACCGTTCAGACAACCAAATGGTTCCTTAAATTGTCATGATTGTAGACAGAACCATTACTTTTACAAAAAGAACCCTTAAACAGGTTCTTCATTATGAAGATTGTTTAATATATAGCTAAGAATTCAACATATACCCATGTAGCGTAAACTGAAGCTCAATTACTGTATCATTCATATGGTTCTAGCTATAAGCACCGTTCTAACTAAAAACCCCTTAAATAACCCACCCTCCCATTTTAAAGGTGTAGCTGTGAGCCAGCTTTGGGAAATACTGTATGTTCCTCTCAACACACACCTCCCCAACCTAAGGGTAACGATGCTGCCCTCACCTGACCAAACAGAGCATAATTTACACTGACTAGCCACAACATTAGCACCACCGCCAGAACACTACTGATCTGGTTCAAGTTTCTACTGTCTACTTTAGAAAAAGCAACTTCTGGAAGCCAAATAAGTCCACCTCCACCCCCTGCCACTCCCCACCCACAATCACTTTATTTAGCAGCTATTTATCATCTTTTCTTGATTACATGATCTTACATTTACTAATAATTTATAAGTAATTCACTGTAGTGTTGAGAATCAGTGCTGAACCACAAAAAATTAAATTAATTTAATAGCAAATTAATAACTACTAATTTCTTCAGATTCGAGCTTAAACTCCAGGAATGTATGGATACAGTTACTGACGAGAGACAAAAAATAAAAAGTTAAGTCTCTGGTTGAACGCTGGTATAAAACACTTTTTATACCAAAAAAAAAAAAAAGTTTAGACTTACACGCTACAAAAAACGTAGAAACAAACCAAACAGATTTGGAAAAATTTATTGGTGAATTGTCAAACAACTACAGTCACAAATTATATAAAATTACCAGATGGATTTCTAGGCACTGATTTACTGAGTACACAGTAATGCCTTTCATTTATTTTTCAATTCCACCTAATAAACACATTAATAAAAACTATTCAAATGGTCAAAGTTTTACACATGGGCCATATTTCAGATGTGCAAATACCTCACATCAAAACTAAGAACCTACCTGAGCATAACACTCGTTGAGAAGTTGCCTATGTAAGATATTTTCCTGAGGACGGCAGCAATAAGTAACAACTTTCAAGTCAATCAGTAGAATTTCAATCATTATTGAATGTTGGATTTCTTAAAAAAAGAAACTCGTCTGCACAATAAATGCAAAACAATTATAATTCAACAATAAAACTTACCTTTGACTCCGGGAGGCCGAAAAGATGAGCAGATTGGAAACTCAGCTTCAGCTGCTTCAGCTGGTGGTCAATCGATCAATAAAATAGCTTAACGCTCCAATTCCAACTTTCAACCATCAAACAGAAGTTCAGGACCAATAGCACAGAAAATAACAATGAAACCTCAAACTTTTCATTCAAAACTTACTTTCTCAGTTGCTGAAAAAAGTTGAACATTTAAAAGTGATGAAAGTTCAAGATATGTGGTAAATATCAGATATGGCATTTCATATAGAACTCTTTACATGACGGACAAACAGGAAACGTTTCTCTAGAGTTATTAAAACAACTCGTGCCACCAAACTAAATTTAATTTCTAAAAGTCCAAATGTCTACTAAAAATTATAAACCTTCATTATTTACACCATTACAGAGTAGAAATGACATCTCACTACTGAAATATACTACCTGAATTTAAGAATCTACACACAAACCAATATAAAACATTACATTCAGAAACATCAGTCAGAAATGTCTTACACACGTCTCGCCTAAAGCTCAAACCTGAAACCAAGAAATGGTGCCTTAACTAGAATGAGAATAAGTTATAATGTGCAATCATAACTGTCCTCAACATTAACATCATAACAATTTGTCCAAATTTCTCTTCTTGAGCCAAATTACAACACATACATACATAAAACAAACCAAAACAAAACAAAAACATTGTTTGTCTCATTATTTTTAAGCGCAATTTCTTCAAAGTTACTACTTACGATAAACTTCAAGTGCACAGGCTTAACAAACCCAAGTCTGGACTTCTGACTTGTTTCAGCACAAAATTTAACAACTTCTGCAGATTACTCTGTTGTAATTTGTTCCCCATACCTGTGCATTTGTGCAAGTAAAACGTTTTTTTTTTTCACAACACTGTGTTAAAGTTCATAACCAGGACAAAGAACAGTACAAACAGCTGTTCTGTATATACTCAGACATTCTGACATTACACTGTGTGTATGCAAAAGATCAACCAACCACAGTGTCTCCAAACTCTAATACCTCCTATGTTAATGTGCTGTGTACAATGTAAGCGTATGAGGTCAAATTCCGGTTCGTGGCAGATATCTGGGGTACATTTAAAAATGGAACGGAGATATTTGTTAAGATAAAACCTAATTGGTAACAATTTGTAATGAAATTAATAATTTGTAGTTCAAGATTTTCATCGTGTTACTTGTGCAATCCCAAAACTGTTCATTTTTAACTACCAAAAACAAACCAAAAAAACAAAAACACAAAGCCTTACTATTTCACTTGGCATCACAAACTCTAAAGCCTGCGATTCACAGACGTACACAGACCTTTAAAACCTGATGTCTGGACCCATATTTAAAACTTCAATATTACATTCAATATCAGTCAGAAACTTCTTACAAATTTCTAGGGTCCGTCTTATAATTGGTTCCATCCCATAATGACCACCGTGACAAAGAACATCACATTAACAGTGTTCTGCACATACATTTCAGCATCAGTTACACTGCGTAAGTGCAAAGATCAAACTGAGTAAACCAGGCATACGGTCCCGAAACAGCTTCCTTACACCTACCATGACTATAGCTGCACAGAACTGCATGTTAAAGACAAACACTTTCAAGTATATTTTCTCAAGTATTTAAGTGAAATATCCACCAGTTATTTAAGCTTTAGCTTATTTAAGCTGCTTTAGATCTACCCTATAACAAGAAAAACACATCCGAGGCATGTCTGGATGTCTGAACCCAGACAAACAGGAACATAACATTCAATGTTGTTTACAAACATCTTACAGAGCCCAAAAATAAGGGTACACTACGATCAAGCATTCTGTCCCCAGGTATAGATTATTTAATGCAACGCCTAACAACAATTGAAGAGAGTTGTCAAACGTTGTGTAGCATTTCTGGTGAATCACATTAAAGTTAAAAATGTAAAAAGCTAGAAAAGTGCAAAAGGTTTCTTTACAGATTAGAATTGTGGTATAGGTTACAGCTGGTGTGCTAAAAATATTTTTTTTAGTAAAAATCAAAATCTGCACTGGATTGTACACATCAAAACTACCAGAAAAACTACAACAAACTTATAAAAAAGAAACCCATTTGTAAAGTAATGCAACAGAAACCACTTCAGGGCTCCTACACAACTTCTCAATTGTGATTTCAGTTTTAAAGAACAACCAAGTTGATTTTAAAAATATTGCATTGTGAAAAAGTCACTCTTGGACAGGCCCTGAATTTGGTTGCTAAGCTGTAAGGCACAGTTTAACAAATGGGGGCTTTTTTTGTATATAGCATTGACTAGAAGTGTAACAGACATACCCAAACAACCCAGCTGAGCGACTGTGGTTTCAATGCGGTGCTGATGAATCAAGGAATTCAGAGTATGAACACACTGCGACCCCAGTAAACACTTTATTACAACACAGAGTCTATTTAATAAATCAAGGCATCGACACTTACAAACATTAAGTAGAAGAAGGTAAAGGGGAAAGGGGCAAAGGAGGCTGAAACCAAAAGTTCCCTATAAAAACAACAAGTCTAGCTGACAAATGACACATTATAGCAGTCAGAGTTCTGTATTCGGGTCGAGGATCGAGCAAGCAGGCTATTCTCTTCCGCTGAAAAGCTCAACTTTCTTTTTTTTTCTCCAAAGTACACAGGCATCTCTCATCAAATAAAAGGTCAAAAATAAAAAAGCTGTTGGGAATTAAGAGTGAGTATATGCATTTTCTTTCTTTTTACAGATCTCTACTGGAGCGCCGTCAAGCATGGGCCGAGTCTAGTCCTCTCGGTGGCTGAGGGGTGAAGGGTGCTGATGGACGAGTGCGAGTTGCTTGGTGTGCTGCTCCTCCTCATCCTCTTCCGTTCAGCTGAAAGGTGTCAAAACGGAGGGGGCAGTTTGGTTTGGGGGTCAAACCCAGAAACATACACAGATCCTCTTTTTTCTTTTTCCTCTAACATACATTCACTCACTCACGTCCGCAGACTTACGGCCACATTAGCGCTACATTTACATCTACTGCACACAATTTATATTCAAGTAATCTAAACAGTGTCAAAACCACAATCAGCAATCACTCTACAAACACGCAGTTACAATGAACAGGGAGGGAAAGCGCAACACTGCGCCACCTGCTGGTTGCGTTCAAAACCACTCGTTTCTTCGTCAATCAAAGTCTTCTTGCTTTAATCAAACTATGAACAGCAGCAGTTACATTGTTTTGGTTTTGGGTGAAGCTGGTGAACCACTCTTTACAGTGGGGACTTCAGGGAAAGTCGTTTTGTGGCCCTGCAGTCGAGTTAGACGAACAAATTTTCTTTTATAACATTCATTGACCGCCACTGTTAATCAATTAGAACGGTGATTTTCTGGCCATAGTAAATTGGGGGGAGAGTCGGCACACTACGGGGCATCACCACCGATCTACAGCAGACCTTGAACGCACTCAACAAGGGGCGACATGACCCCTTCCTTCCCTGAACAAAGCACTGCAGGAAACAATCAATGTAAAAAACATCTGTTTAAGTGACCTGATTTTATTGATTTCATGTCCTGATTAATTTAGAAACGTTTAAATGCTTCACAAAATGTAAAAAGGCCCTGTCTGCACCTGCATTACCACACAAACCGACCACACTGCGGAGGAAAGCTCAGCATTAATCATACAGCAGAAATGCAGATGTGTATCAGTTTAGACTTTAAATTGCAAATACTGTATTATGCAAAAGTTTGGGCACCGTAGGCAAACACTAATGACTTCTTGTTGACGTTCTAAGTGTAAATAATAAAATATTCTCCAATAAAAATATTTCTTGCACATTCTGAACTCAATTTCTATTCATTTTCTGAATTTAACAGATTGGACAAATATTTAAAAAATGTAAATGTTAAATTCAGTAAATAAACAATATTAAAAGAAGAATTGTGCAAACGTTAGAACATCTGCACACTGGAACATCAACTGCACACAGAGTTTGACCAGGGAAGCACAAACTTTTGCACGTTATCATATCATCTATAATTTGACAGACAAAACACAAAAATACAAACTTTGTCATCATATGTTTGTGCATTTTTATGACTCATATCATACTGGCATTAAAGGGGCAACTGTTCTGGAACTTCACTTAGAAAAGAGAAAGCTAATGATCCTAATGAGCGTAGCCCTTCAAAACACATTCTTACACAAAAGCTTGAGAGCCTCTGATCAAATAACGATGTGTTGAAGTGTAAATAAGTGAGTAATCTCTCTACAATTAAAAATAAATATTAATAAAAAACTAAGAAATTTTCAGATTGTTTTACTGAATTTAACGTAAAAACACTAAGCAAAATTTTTAATTGAGCAATACGGAAATGCACATTTATTTACTCCTAGGAAATCAAATACATGTCCGAACTGACCAGGGGTGCTCAAACGTCCGTATTAGACTGTGTGCATCTCAAACACTTTACTTATATATGCAATTTAACACAAAACATCTTACTACACTTTAAGAAACAGTAACCTAAAAACTGACTTCATGTGGTAACAAGCAACCAAGCTGGTTCAAATAATTTATTAAGTATTAAATTAATACTTAACAACTTTGAATTTGTGAATTTCTTGTTTCCACATGAAATCAGTTTTTTAGTTACAAACTAATGATCCCTCTTTACAGCACAGATCAATAGACTTCAATTAGAAATCATAGTATTGACTTTCCAAATGTACAGTTACAAAATTAGCAGTTATGCAAATCATCTTAAAATGTATTTGTTGCCATGTTACCATCATGTGACCATAATCCCACTTTTCCAGAAAGTTTGTAAAAACTACTTTGACCAGAGCTTGAAATTCAACCATCAACTTTGAGAAACTCTTAATCAGTTTAAAGGAAATTTCGATAGGAAAACTACATGCAAATCAGCTGAACCTATAAATGAAGACTTCTGAAGTAATGTTCTGATTATTCCCTTACCTGAATTCAGTGGACAATATCTTTACATTTTTAAAAGAGATCAATTAATGTGAAATGATGACATTTGAGATGTTTGAAAAGATAGGATGTGACAAAAGAAAGACGTTTGATGCTAGAGATACATCTAACAGCAGAGTAAGTCAGACACCAGGGCTGGACAAATCACCCCTAAAACATCACTTCACAGGTGGCAGTCAAATATTAACTCTGAACAAGTTCCACAGCAACAATTCATTGATGACAAATAAGTTTTTAAAAGTTTTTTTTTTTTTTAAGTTAAAGCTGAAATTTAAAAAGTTAACTCCCAAAGAAAGTTAATTGTGTCACTTCTACTTCTGACAAAACATTTGAAAACCCATCTTCTTTATTAGTTATTATTGTTTGTTGAACGCATTTACCAGATCCTTTATACACTAAAGGACCCACATTTTCAGAGCATTCAGTCAGAACAGTCTGGTGTAGGAAATAGGGGTAATTTGTCCTTCCCTGTAACACAATAATACTCGGAGAGTGAAAAGGGAGAGGGAATGAGAACTAGTGCAGAATATGTAATATTAGGCCATTAGGAAAAACAGATTGTTTTCTAAAGGAGAAATATTCTCCATTTACTAAGATTTATATTACAGTCTAAAAAAAACAACAAAATCTATGAATATGTAGAGCAAGAGGGGTTAACGCTAAACACAAGAAATGCAGAGGGGAAAAAAACAAACAAAACAAATTTAGGTTGAGAACAAAAGGGGCAACTTGACCCAATTAACCACTCTTAACTTGTGATTTATGACCAACTAAGCCTACATTTGATCAGATCAAAAAGACACTTTAAAATTTTATATCTGTAACCTTCATAATTGTAACTGGTTCCAATTAAAACTACTTTAAGATTGTTCTCCAAAAGATCTTGTATATTTTATGTATTCAAATTTAGTATAAAACACAAGAGGTATAATTTAGTTCTGTATGAAGAAAAATCTTTAAAATAAAGAACAATTTTAAAGTAATTTAATTGCAAACCAGTCTCAGTAGGTTTTCACATTACAACAGTAAACGTGCTGAAAAACAGTTATCCAATTTAATGGACAGCACAGAAATTCATTGACATCTAGAAATACAGACTTTACAACTGACTAAGTTGGATTAAGTTGGCATCAAACCAACACCCATCCTTTATACTTAGTTCAGATTTGAGAAAGAATTTCAGACTGAATCAAATTTCTAAAACTTTGAATCTTTTCTGCTGCAACAGAACTAATACATTTTCAAATTAGTCATGTGAACTCACTCAGCATTTTCACAGCTAAAGCTGCTTGCAATATGTTGACAAGTGTGTAAAACACACATTTCCACATTTAAACTAGGTTTTAATCACTCAACCAACTAACATTTACACTAAGAATTTCTCAACTACACTAAATTACTTTTTCTTTTTCTTAGTCCAGTACAAAAACAGCAACCTTCAACCTATTGGGCAGATTTATCAAGCTTTCAGGAGGCACAACACCCTAAGCAGAAGCACTAAATAGTCACTATAAGAAAAGAAACAGGTCTCTCCGATTTTTTTATCCCCCCAGCAGCATCAAAAATTCACTATATAATGGAACACATTATAAATTATTAGGAGTAAAATCTTTGTCATTTAAAGTTTTTGCATTTTATATCTTTTTGCAGATACAATGTAAACATACTCTTAACGGTTTGAGGTACAGGTTTAAAATCTGGACTATAGCAGGTTATTACTCTAAATAGAATTCTACATTTTTTGTTGTTTTTTTTACATTTGTTTATATAGTTATATTGTTGTACTTTAATGACACATTTTGAAAAAATAACTAGAGCACACAAAGTTAAGTTATTTGCCATTGGACTTTTTAAGCCGGGGAGGGGAAGGTGCTGCACTGATGCCGCTAAAGTAGTGTCATAACAGCGTAATAAATCTGCCCCTCATTGATCATGAAAATAACTGATCCTAAACAACCCCTTTTTCCTTAGTAAAACACATCTACAATTTCAGAATCAAAATTCCACGGGGTGATTTTTTCATATTTGGTAGATTAACATAAATTACATCAATAAATGGGACTGGAGAGATGGAGGAAAAAGCAGGATCAGATCAAAGTGTTTTAAATACAGAATACTGAACTTAAATACTGTATTCTCAATATTACTACTGAATGAACAAAAAGCAAACAGGAAATACAGGAACACAGGATGCTTACAAACATCTTTAAAACTTACTGGATCAATCTAACCCAGGAAATCCACAACACTCAGTGACAACTGTTCAGCATTTAGGACTACAGGGTCTGACTCTAGCTCACATTAAAATACACACACAAACACACTGCACATAACTAACAAATGTGCTGCAAGATTAGGCTTCAATTCTGATTCACTCAGTTTCAGATTTAACAGATTTAAGTGAGTCATTCTTGCAGTAAAACAACTAAGCATATCAGCAAAGTCACAAAAACCTTGCAATTCCACTTAATGTGAATCCAAGAGTCGTTCTTTAACCAGTATCAGAATTTAATGATGAACGGACCAATAGAAAGACTCAATTTTCTTTTTTTTTTTTTTACATTAACTAAATTTTCAAATAAAGCCAAAGTTAATTAAGCCCCCCCCTCCACTCAAATCGCCTTTTTGGAAATACAAGGTTTGTGTGTGACTGTGACAACATGCAGAGGAAATTCCATATTTAACAGCTATGATCACTTCTAAATTTAGCTGAATTTAACTACTTGTGTTCATAATGGCAATAGAATTAAGGATCGTTCTTGTTTTACCAATTGAGAACTTTCCCATTTTATTGAAACTCCGTTCAATTTAGAGAAAACCCACAGTCAAAGAACGCTTTTCAACTTTTCCTATGTTTACATTCCCAACGCAATATTTCACACAGTCGGCCCGGTCATTGTAAAATGCATTACGAGCACAGAAAAATCTAAGACCACTCATTATCGTTTTACACATTGAGGTAGATTTACCTATCCATTGCACAGAATGGCCAAGGGAAAACACAGGTAGACACACATCCATACCAGTCTGAAAAATCGACTTCACCACTCTTATTTGGAAAATTTACTAATAATAAAACCATTAAACCCCAAAGCGCAGAATTTAAAGTGCTCAAATGAACAGAATCTGAACCCAATCAAAAATGTAAAACACGAAGGGAAGTGCGAATACCCACAACACCAATGCATTAATTAACCTGCCAGTTACAAACAAGACGGAGTTACGAAAAAGCATCAGTAACCAATGAACTAATGTTCAGTATAGAAAAACGGAGGTTTAGGTAAGTTGTAAGCATTTAAGACGCTTTCTGTGTCACACTTGTGATGAGACACTGTTACTTGACTAAAATTACACTTACAAAACAGATCATTTTACACAGCAAACTCAAATTTCAGACATGAAAATCAAAGTTTCACTTTTTGTGACAAAATCAGATCTGGTGACACATGAAAACCTATAAAAACTGATTTACTGTCTCTGATTTATGAATAAGCCCTGAAAACAGTGTAAACCAAGCAAATACTGTTCTTTTAAAATGCAAAAACGAAATTATATCTTACTATAATCGTTTTCATAGCATCAAAATTTAGAAACCGTTTAGTGGGGTCCGCAAATTAATGTACCCGTTAGCAGTGGTTTAACCAGTTTAACACTTATGGTGGCTTTAGCAATACTTATTTCCAACTCAGGAGGCTGTGGCATTCAACATGGAATGACAAACACTCGTCACTTAAAGTTGAAGGGAATACAAGGAAAGAAAACAAAGAAAAAAAGGAAAGAAAAAAAACTAAAAGGAAAAAGATAAATAAATAAAAATAAAAAATAAGTTGTGTTTGCGTGAGTGTGTGAACAGACTTACCTTCACCTGTGAGATCAGCACCTACATGGCTGCAGATAAACCAGCTCTTTTGGTTAAATCTTTAGAGAAACAGAAGGAGTATACGCACCTTATCCTCTCCTAACGGTGGCGGTATTCCCTCTCTCTGTCGCGGTCTCTTTCGCGGTCGCGGTCTCTCTCGCGGTGGCGATCACGCTCGCGGCTGCGCTCGCGGTAGTAGTCTTCGTGCCGGTCGCGGCTGCGGGACTTGTGTCGTCGGCTTTTCTCGCGAGAGCGGCTGTGGTCTCGCTCCCGGGAACGCTCTCGCCTGCTAATGAACCAAATAAACAAGTTTAATAAACTTACTAACCGGTTTTTAACAGAAGAGCCAAGAGCCTGCATCCCCAAGCAGACTTCACTGGGCTGATACCCTTAGCTCAGGACGTTAATCATCAATACTGAGGAAAGTACATTTAAAAAAGTTAATAAATCTAATGGTAAAAATACACATTTCAAAAGAACCGAAACGGAAAACCGTCCACAGTACAGATTATTTAAGGCACTGAGATCATACCAGCCTGTAAATCTCTGCTTTACTAAACCTACTGCAGTATAAAATGTAACAGTTTCATGTGATATGGCTTAGTTTAAAATAAACACTATTTTACTCACTATTTATTATTGAAAATAATAGCCCTTAAATGTGATATTTGCCATAAAAGGTTAATATGGATCAGGGTGAAGTATGAATAACTACAAACACCAAAAAAGGAAAAAAAAAAAGATAATAAAAAAAAAATAATATATATATATATATATATATATATATATATATATATATATATATATATATATATATATATATATAAAAAAGGTTACAATATAAATTATTAAACTTTATTATTGCCATTTACATTTACGGCATTTAGCTGACGCTCTCATCCAGAGCGACTTACAAGGTTACTCGTATTACAGATGAGGGCCAATGTAGTGTTCGGAGTCTTGCCCAAGGACTCTTATTGGTGTAGCAACCAGTCACTCAAACCGGGAATCGAACCCCAGTATCCCACAGGGTGTATTAGCTCACTGGCAGGTAGTGGTGTTCTCTGTTGCGCCACACCAACCGCTATTTACTGTCATTTATAACATTGCTCATTTCCATTATCATTTATATAGTAAGATTTAGTTTTTATTATTTATTATTAAAAATAAATAAGCTATGCCGTCAGGTTAAGGGTCGCAGGTTACCTGGAGGCGGAGCCGTAGGATTTGGACTCGATGCCGTGGAGGCAGTCCTGCAGGGAGCTGATGAGAACTTTGCAGCGGTCATCGGCAGACACTTTGGACTGCTTGATTAACGAAATGGCGGTCACCAGAGTTTCAATAGCGCTGCCGTAATCCGCTGCAAACATCACACAATCAATATGCATCGTTTACAGACTCCTGTTATGAAGTCGGGACTTTATAACGTGCAGAAAAAACAAAAACAAACAAAAAGCATTTCATAAAGGATGAAGTTAGAATTTATTAAAGCTTGTTTCAGTGAACAGGTTCAGGAGCAGACGTTATTAGAAGGTCTGCCCCGTATCAAAGCCACCGACCAAAACTGGACGCTGGACATACTTCACTAACGACCCCCATGCCACACTGTGGGTAGCGAGGGGGTGAGGGGGTGTGTACCTGCACTGGCGTCTGAAACAGCCCTGGATATCGCGCTGCTGGAAATCGCTCTGTTCCTGTTCATTATCTCCTCAAACTCCGCCTCACTCAGAGGCGCCCGAGGTGCATCCATATCCCTGAGAGAGAGAGAGAGAGAGAGAGAGAGAGAGAGAGAGGGAGAGGGAGGGAGAGAGAGAGGGAGAGAGAGAGGGAGAGGGAGAGGGAGAGGGAGAGAGAGAGGGGGAGAGAGAGAGAGAGGGGGAGAGAGAGAGAGAGGGGGAGAGAGAGAGAGAGGGGGAGAGAGAGAGAGAGAGAGAGAGAAAACCCATCAGAAACCATCGCATCACATATAAAGCTTGATTAGCACTCGACCAGGTGTTCTGCTGTCCTCAGAAACTAGAGGGCGCTCCCGAGCTCCGTGCCTCAGCGTTAATTGACGGGTTAGGAGTCGAGACTGCTGAGATTATCGATCAGACAGGTGAAGAATTTACGTGTTTACCTGCCGGGTCCGTAATCGCGGTCATACGGAGGTGGGCGCCCGTACGGGTCGTTTGGAGGCGGGCCTCTGCTGTCTGACGATGGCATGTTGTTGTTCCCCGGAGGAGGGAAGAAGGCAGGGTTGACGTGGGGGGCTGGGGGTGGGCCTCCAGGAGGGGGGCCGCGCATGTGAGGAGGTGGAGCCAGGGCCAGAGGTGGACCAATAGGACCAGGAGGGCGTGGAGGGAAGGGACCAGGAGGGGGTGGGCCTTGCTGTGGTGGGGGTGGGCCCGGGGGAGGGCCATAGCCTGGCGGTGGCGGGCCAGGTGGCATGGGGCCCATTGGAGGCTGACCAAACTGACCGGGGAACATAACAGGGGGAGGGGGGCGATCACCTCTGTTGGGCGGGCCGGAAAGGGGTGGGGGGAGACCCTGACCTGGGGGAGGGGGTCCTGGCGGGCCTGGGGGACCCGGAGGTCCGGGTGGAGGGCGAGGTGGGCCTTGCATACTCCCTGTAAAATAATACAATACACATATTTAAAAAAAAAACACGCGCACACACACACACACACACACAAGAACAAAACCACTACACAATTACCTGGGAAGTGTGGTGGGGGCGCTCCAGGTCCAACGGGTCCAGGGAAGCGGTCTCCGCCAGGGCCGGCGGGACCTGGAAAGCGCCCTCGACCCCTGCCCAGAGGGAAGGCACCGCGGGGCCCCACGCCTGGAGGCCCGGCCTTACCCTCTCCCGACATCTGCCCTGACTGATTACCTGCAAAGAGGAGAGGAACAGAATTACTGACCAGGTCAGAGCTCAGGGTGCAGAACCCAAACACTGAGGGGTCAGGACTTTAATTTTAAGCTAAAATTTACTAAAATTTCAGAAAGAAAGAAAAGAAAAACCAAAAAACACTAAAAACAAAACAACAACTTTTCAAATTTACCAATTCCCCCCTTCATTCTCCTCGAAGCGTGTGGAGGTGTTCAACCATCTCTAATAAACCTGATTACACCTGGTCAGAGAGCTGCCCCAGGCCTGACCGAGATCAACATTTAAGGGGCTAAGGTAAATACGGGACGTCCCGATTCTTTTCCCCTGATCTGAGGACAATAATGTCAGGAATTACTACAGCAGGTTCGGAGCTCCAGCCTGAAACTAGAGCAGCTCTGAGCAGGTCGCGAGTAACGCGGCGGAGTAAATTTGGGGTAAGAGGGGGGTGAAATGGGTAAATCTGATCAAAGTTCAAAACTAAACGACTGCTTAAAAAAAAGATCTGTTGTTTCTGTCACCAGGCATAGAACGCTCCTCACTCTTTCGTGACTGCATCTCGAACTGGCTGAGCGACTGTTTGTTGCAGGGCGTGACGATGGGGTTCTGCCCGTGCAGCTCCCGCTTCGACAGCAGGTCCAGCAGCTTTCTGGAGGAGGAGTCTGAGCCCACACACACCAGCGCAAACCTGCACCGCACGCACACACACACACACACACACACACACACACACACACACACACACAGACAGACGATGATACTCCTCATACTGTTTCTTATCAGGCCCTGATCACCTATGACTAATAATAATAATAATAAATGGTAATTAATACTATATAGGTTTTATAACAGCGCAGCACTCTGACAGTGCAGGTTCACTCACCCTTTAGACTGTCCGTTAGCCCTGTTCTCAAAAAACTTGATCTCCAGAACATCGTTAATGCCGATGGAGCGAATGGCTTCTGTTAGATCTTCATCGGTGGTCCACTGTCGGAGAACACAAAGGTCAACACAGCTGCCAAACGTCTGCCCGTTACCACGGTTTCATACCAGCCTTTAGTTCAGTTATCAAATCAGATCTACGAGTATAGCTTTTCCTCACTGGCGTCCCAAAGCCGTAACAGACGAGAAATCAACATCATAAGAACACATGAAAAACCTAAGACCCCCAGTGAGCAGCCCCCAGTGAGCTTTAAAACGAGCTGCTTAAACTCTTAAACCTTTGGGTTTAGAATAATAATATATAATAATTACAATAATAATAATAATAATAATAAACTCTATAATAAAAGTGCTAAAAGTTAATTAAAAGTCTGTTTTATGGTAATGTGCATAAATTTGCAATTATCTGTAAATAAACTGTAAATAATACTGTTATTGTTTTTTACTTCTATTATTTATGTGTGTATATAGTGTAATTTATCTACATTTTTGTATCCGAGTGTCTTGCTATCCCTTTCTGCGGACACTGAGAACTTCCCCACTGTGGGACTAATAAAGGATTATCTTATCTTAACTATTTATGACTGGCTTTTACTGGTTGTTTAAACATCTGGTTTCATAAAGTCCTAAAGTCTTAAGTCTAAAATGTTCTATGTTTAAAACTGGTAATAATAATAATAATAAAATAAAAGGTAGGGGGCATCTGTAAGCTTCATGGTATCGGTGCTCTCAGTTGCAGACACTGAGACTGTGTGTAAGTGCCGGCCTCTGTGCAACACATGTCTATGGTGCAAATGTGTGTCCAGGCCTCTGAAGATGAAGATGTTTTAGTGCAACTCTCAGCATAAGAAGTTAGTTACCGTCTGACCCTTTTTAAACTAAAGATCTACAGACGTAGAGAGCCTGTAGCTGGACGGGCTGCTTCAGTATACTCTAAACGCTCTAAAGGAGTAAAGGCTCGTTTATGCTCCGTGATCAGTCTGGCCACGGTTCCACCACTGCGTCCCTGAAAACCTTTTTTAGGAAATAAAAGTGTCGACAGTGGAGATTAAAACTAGGGTGGAATGGTCAGACTGGCCGATTGACCCATCGATCCAGCCTCAGCCGACAGATCAAGCTGAACAGGACTGACCCATGTGAGGTTGCCGATGTAAAGCGCGATCCTTTTGCCCGTGTACGTGAAGACCACGTTAGACGGAGCCCCTTTGCTTCCTTCTGAGCCCCCCGGGGCCGGCAGGTTGTCCAGGTAGTCTCGGTCCTCAGGAGCATCTCCGTTATTGGCAGATGGCGAGATGACATCATCGTACAGGTCTATCTGCTCGTGAACGGGGTAATCTGCTTCCTAGAACACAAACAAAAGGAAGGTGGGAGAGATGAGCGCCTCAGTTAACCCCAGGTCTGACCGCGGGTTACACCCCGGCACCAGCCTCTCTGTCTGGCAGGGCGTGCACCTACACACCTATGCTGCTCCATTCGGTTGCCATGGTGTTGCTAAGCAGTTGCTATGTATTCCAAGTGATCTGATCATGCATCAGATCCAGACAGAAATAGCACAGAGATGCCAGCACAGTGTGTGTGTGTGTTTACACAGCAAGCAACTATCATACATCTCTAGTTTATCTTCAAAGAGGGGTTGTCATGTTGCTATGGCAGCCCAGGTGGTTAAAATATGCAGATAAATGCAAAATGTGTGTAAAAATAAATAAATAAAAACACCTTTTTAAAAACACTTTTGCTCCTGCTCTCGTGTCTTTAACATGAACTTTTAACTTTAATGCAAAAAGTCCTTAATAGGTTACAAACGTGCACAAATCTGATGCCAGCATATGTACAAAAGCACCTTCCAGCATACTAATGCACACTTAGTGCAAATGCATGCAGAAAACGTGCATATTTGGGATAAATACGGACAAAGGCATATTTTGGTGCACTTTTAGGGCACAATGTAAATCTACGGCAGATGCATGCACATGAAGGCGCGACTTGGTGCAAAAACATGCATGAAAAGTATGTATATGGTACAAATGTGCACAAAAGAACATGCTGGTGCATAAATGCATACTTGCGATACAAATGCACAGATGAAAGTGCATTTTTGGTACAAATACTTGTTCAAAAGTACTTCCCAGCATATAATAGTGCACCTTTAGTGCAAACGCATGCATAAAATGTGCACATCTGGTACAAATATAGACAAAAGCATATTTTGGTGCACTTTTAGGGCACTATACATGCACAAGAAATCAACACTTTGTGCAAAAACATGCATGAAAAGTACTTGTATGGTACAAATGTGTGCAAATGTGCACACAAAAGTGTATTTTTGATACAAATACTGGTACAAAGGAATCTTCCAGCATATAAATGTGCACTTTTAGAGGAAATGGATGCACAATTTAAATGTTCGGTACAAATACGGACAAATTGGTGACTTTTTGTCAACTCCGTGCAACAAAAAAAAAAAAACATTAAACCTATTTTAGTGCAGAAGCATGCATAAAAAGTAAGTATATTGTACAAATGTATGTAAAAGGTCTTTGTTTGAAATGCATGCATAAAAGCAGAGCATGTCTACAGTATAAGTGTGTATAAGTGTGCACTCCTGGTGATAAAGCGTGCATGCAATGGAAAATATTTGGTGCACAACAGCAATCAAAAAACAGTGCTTTAATAGAGTATATAGCGTTTTATAAAACGAGCCTGCGTGCATTTACAGGCTGCATGCACACCAAGACAGAAGCAGTGCTGGGTTTGTGGTGCAAAAGCATGCACGAAGTATATCCGCGCGAAAGCCTTACAGATTTAGTGCAAGTGCGCGCATCACAAAGTGCAAATGTGGTGCACAAATGTGCACGTGAGGACAAGCTGCTGTAAATCGTGCATGCATGGTGCAGATGTGCACAAAAGGGCTGCATACAATCCGATACTAAGCTGCACCTGCATCCTCAGACAGCCATGCAGACACTAAAGTGTAGTTATCTTCCTTTAATTATCACACACACACACACACACACACACACACACACACACACACACACACAGGGGGGGGGGAAGAGACCGAGCGAGCGAGAGCAGCCCTACAGCACAAACAATGGGCGCGCGAGCGCACACACGCCTCCCCAAAAACACGCACTATCGAGCATCTCCCCCCAGATCTCCCCCAAACCCGCTCAAACCCGCAGCCGCGAGCACACCGAGCCCCTCTTTATTGATCACGGATCGATTGCAGCGATTAAACCGCGGGAGTTTTGTCCCATTGTGCGCGCGCAGCCCCGTTAGCTTTAGCCGCTAGCATTAAAAACGCAGTCGGTTCCGTCGGGCCGGAGAGCCGCCGAAACCCGGACTAACGGCCCCGGAACGGCCCGGAATTACACCCGCACCCCGCAGCGGGCGAGCGGGGCCGGGGAGCGGCAGCGGGGGAGCGGGGGAGCGGCGTTACCTGGTTGAATTCCTCCTCCACATCCGCGTAGATATCGATGTGATCCACACCGTCCGCCATCTCGCTCCAACAGCAGCACGAGCGCGGTGCGGCCGCGGGCACGCGCTTCAAAATAAGAGCGCGAGGGAACCAGAAGTGGGAGTAAACAACAACAACAACAACAACAACAACAACAAGAAGAAGAGCGGCATTTTATTAGTGTAGTCCAACATCACGGCATTCACATACTAACAACAATAAATATTATAATAATAATAATAATTAATAAATGACTAATAAAATAATAATATAATCAATAACTACAACGTAAACGGTCTGTTATCTATAGATAAACATTTAAAATAATGCTTTTATTATTTTATCTTATTGTTTTTAATAAATTTACTTAATACCTAATATAATGACGCGCAATGCATTCCTGTCACAGAAATACATCTTCATATTTACTATTACACAATTTAATTATTTAATTTAAAAACTCTACAATATTTAGAGTGATTTTGTTTAGTAATTTATTTATTTAATCATTATTAATAATAATAATAATATTTAATAATAATGGTTTACTGACATTTTTAGGGATTAAATCTTAAAAGATTTGAATTACTGTATTAATTATCTGTTATTGATTATTTAGTTCAGGTGAAATAAACTCCATTTACTGTTTTACTGTTTGCCTATATTGAGTTTTCAAACATTAACATATATCACTAATATATATTTGTATATAATATATTTATCTGTCTGTCTGTGTGAAATTATGGTTTTTTTTTGCATTATTTGTCATAATTATTTGTCTGATCCTCATCCATGTCAAACGTATCGACAAATATAATGTCCCAAAAATAATAAAAAATATATATAAATATGATCTTGCAGGTCTTAATTCAACACACTGAAGTTCACAGTGGAAAAAGTAAGTGAAGGGGGTCCTTGGAATGAACAGCTGGTTGACCCCCGTCAGCAGCCATGACCTCAACCAGGCGCTTCCTGGAGCTGTGGGTTTCAGCAGTGCTGCTGTAGCTCCGTCAGGTTCCCTGGACGCCTCGTGTGTCCGGCTCTCTCCAGGTCAGTCCACAGCGTTTCTGCAGGGCTGAGATCCGGGCCCTGACTCGGCTCCACTCCAGACGGCTTGCTCCGGTGTTTTGGGTCATTGTCCTGTTGCATCACCCAGCTCCGACAGAGTTTCAGCTGCCGGACAGACGCGCCCACATTGTCCCGCAGAGCTGTTTCATACACTTGGGAATTCAATTTGCTGCCAGGCCCTGATGCAGCAGAGCAGGCCCAAATCCAGAATTCACACCCTGGTTTTACGGACTGTGGACTCAGGAGCACAGGTGTGAGCCTGGAAATGTTTGGCGGCCACTCGGGGTTGATTCTTTACCTCATTGGCGAGTCTCCGTTACGCTCTGGGGGTCGTATTGACGGGGCCTCACTTCTTGGCAGAGTGACCACAGCCCCTAATTGTCTCATACTACTACTACTACTGCTGTAGACGGGTGAATTAATAAAGTAACCCTTTAAACCCTGTCTGTCCGTCCGTCCGTCCGTCTGAAAATAAGCCGAGAAAATCTGTCTGTCTATATTATTATATATATTATTTTTGGAAAAAAGTTTTTGTTTATAAAAATTATAAATAAATTATATATATATATATATTTATATTATAAAAATAATGACTAAACGGCGGGTTAAAGGGAGGGTGTATTTTCCTGTCCGTCAGGGGCTTTTATTTTGAAGGCCGGCCGGGGACTCTTACGGCAGCCTGGCTGTAATAAAGGAGGGCGCAGCGCTCTGTGCTTCATGGCCGGCTCGCAGTTTCCCCCTTTTCTGTTACAGCTGCTCTGTTTCTCGTGTTAAACGGACCCGGACCTCTAATTCCTCTGTGAATACTATGTTTAAGAGGATGGCTGAGTTCGGTCCAGATTCAGGAGGACGTGTGAAGGTAGCTTTAGCGTTAGCATTAGCATTAGCATTAGCTTTAGCATTAGCTGCGCTGCGACCGCGCTGAGATATAATAATAATAATAATAATAATAATAAATAAATAAACTCCTAAAAACAGCCAGTATTTATAATCTCACACTGTATTACCAGCTGCTAACATCTCCAGTAACCCTGTAGTACCCGAGCCCGGGGGCTGGGGATGCTAGAGCTGGGTAGTGTGAGTGTGCGCTGGTTTATAAACCTATAACTGTTATTATTAATATTATTATTATTATTATTATTATTAATCATTTCTGTCTCCGTTTCTCTGCAGGGAGTGACCATTGTGAAGCCCATTGTGTTTGGAAACGTTGCCCGGTATTTTGGTAAGAAGAGAGAGGAGGATGGTCACACTCACCAGTGGACTGTTTATGTGAAGCCTTACAGAAATGAGGTGCCAGATTTAATCATTCATATACATAATTATACATATTCATAATTATACATATTCATAATTATACATATTCATATACATAATAATACATATACATAATAATACATATACATAATAATACATATTCATATACATAATTATACATATTCATAATTATACATATTCATATACATAATCATTCATATACATAATAATTCATATACATATACATAATTCATATTCATAATAATTAATCACAGTTCAATTATTCTCACCTGCTGGAAACATGAACACACCGCTCTGCTCTAATAACATTAATATCCAGTATGAGACTCTAATAACATTAATATCCAGTATGAGGCTCTAAGAACATTAATATCCAGTATGAAGTTCTAATAACATTAATATCCAGTATGAAGCTCTATTAACATTCATATCCAGTATGAAGCTCTAATAACATTAATATCCAGTATGAAGTTCTAATAACATTAATATCCAGTATGAAGCTCTATTAACATTCATATCCAGTATGAAGCTCTAATAACATTAATATCCAGTGTGAAGCTCTAATAGCATTAATATCCAGTATGAAGCTCTAATAACATTAATATCCAGTATGAAGCTCTAATAACATTAATATCCAGTATGAAGCTCTAATATCATTAATATCCAGTATGAAGCTCTAATAACATTAATATCCAGTATGAAGCTCTAATAACATTAATATCCAGTATGAAGCTCTATTAACATTCATATCCAGTATGAGGCTCTAAGAACATTAATATCCAGTATGAGGCTCTAAGAACATTAATATCCAGTATGAAGTTCTAATAACATTAATATCCAGTATGAAGCTCTAATAACATTAATATCCAGTATGAAGCTCTATTAACATTCATATCCAGTATGAAGTTCTAATAGCATTAATATCCAGTATGAGGCTCTAAGAACATTAATATCCAGTATGAGGCTCTAAGAACATTAATGTCCAGTATGAGACTCTAATAACATTAATATCCAGTATGAGGCTCTATTAACATTCATATCCAGTATGAAGCTCTAATAACATTAATATCCAGTGTGAAGCTCTAATAGCATTAATATCCAGTATGAAGCTCTAATAACATTAATATCCAGTATGAAGCTCTAATAACATTAATATCCAGTATGAAGCTCTATTAACATTCATATCCAGTATGAAGTTCTAATAGCATTAATATCCAGTATGAGGCTCTAAGAACATTAATATCCAGTATGAGGCTCTAAGAACATTAATATCCAGTATGAAGCTCTAATATCATTAATATCCAGTATGAAGCTCTAATAACATTAATATCCAGTGTGAAGCTCTAATAACATTAATATCCAGTATGAAGCTCTAATAACATTAATATCCAGTATGAAGCTCTAATAACATTAATATCCAGTATGAAGCTCTATTAACATTCATATCCAGTATGAAGCTCTAATAACATTAATATCCAGTGTGAAGTTCTAATAACATTAATATCCAGTATGAAGCTCTAATAATATTAATATCCAGTATGAAGCTCTAATAGCATTAATATCCAGTATGAAGCTCTAATAATATTAATATCCAGTATGAAGCTCTAATAGCATTAATATCCAGTATGAAGCTCTAATAGCATTAATATCCAGTTTGAAGTTCTAATAGCATTAATATCCAGTATGAAGTTCTAATAGCATTAATATCCAGTATGAAGCTCTAATAACATTAATATCCAGTATGAAGCTCTAATATCATTAATATCCAGTTTGAAGTTCTAATAGCATTAATATCCAGTATGAAGCTCTAATAGCATTAATATCCAGTATGAAGTTCTAATAGCATTAATATCCAGTATGAAGTTCTAATAACATTAATATCCAGTATGAAGTTCTAATAACATTAATATCCAGTATGAAGCTCTAATATCATTAATATCCAGTATGAAGTTCTAATATCATTAATATCCAGTATGAAGTTCTAATAACATTAATATCCAGTATGAAGTTCTAATAACATTAATATCCAGTATGAAGCTCTAATAACATTAATATCCAGTATGAAGTTCTAATAGCATTAATATCCAGTATGAAGTTCTAATAACATTAATATCCAGTATGAAGCTCTAATATCATTAATATCCAGTATGAAGCTCTAATAACATTAATATCCAGTATGAAGCTCTAATATCATTGATATCCAGTATGAAGCTGTAATAGCATTGATATCCAGTATGAAGCTGTAATAGCATTGATATCCAGTATGAAGCTCTAATAACATTGATATCCAGTATGAAGCTCTAATAACATTAATATCCAGTATGAAGCTCTAATAATATTAATATCCAGTATGAAGCTCTAATAGCATTAATATCCAGTATGAAGCTCTAATAACATTAATATCCAGTATGAAGCTCTAATATCATTAATATCCAGGATGAAACTAATTACTCAGTGTAATGTTATTATAAGTATGTTGTTTATGTTGATATGTATAAGATTATGTGGGTAAATGGAGGGTCTGTGAAGTCTGAAGGTCTTGGTTCAGTGTAACCGCTGGTTTCTGCGGCGCACATGATGATAAACTCTCGAGTCTTGAGTCTAGAAGGGAGTGTGAACAGTCTCAGGAACGCAGTGCAAACCTACAGCTGCTTTCTTTCTCAGGACATGTCCGCTTACGTGAAGAAGATCCAGTTCAAGCTTCATGAGAGCTACGGGAACCCTTTACGAGGTATGATGGCGTTTCCAGAACACTGTGTTATTTAAAAACATTGTTCTTTTATTTCTCAAGATTCACATATGAATATTATTATTATTATTATTAATAATAATAATAAAAATAGACTATATTACATTTTAGCGAGAGCAGTCATGAAGTTACGTCAGTTATGATCAGTCGTCTTAACACTTAATATTTCTTATAATAAACCACAGTTATTTTTGTTTTGTGTTTATTAAACGTTGTGAGTTTACAGGGGAAGCAGACAGGGTTCAAACCATGGAGAAATTTAAAAACATACAAAAATGGAGATACGTGTTTTTCATTGGACTGCAGGGATTTTGTAGAGAAGCACAAGAGGACTTTTATTAGGGGCTCAGCTCAGCTTCTGCGTTGGTCTGGAAATTCAGTAGTTCTGTGGTCTGTTGGGTCTCTGATACCACAAATACGTCTGTAACTGGAGTGTGAGGAGCTGTAAAGCTGCAGTTTTGGAGATACGAGGTCTTGTGTGACAGTGATGTAGTGGAGTGGAGACGGGCTGATCTGGGCTTTGTGTTTCAGTGGTCACCAAGCCTCCGTATGAGATAACCGAGACTGGCTGGGGAGAGTTTGAGATCATCATTAAGATCTTCTTCATTGACCCGAATGAGAGACCGGTGAGATGACCCGTACTTTCTCCTGCTACCTCTCACAGAACACCCTCACCCTTACAGTCACAGGACACTGCTCACTGTGTGTGTGTGTGTGTGTGTGTGTGTGTGTGTGTGTGTGTGTGTGTGTGTGTTCTGTCACAGGTCACCCTCTATCACCTGCTGAAGCTCTTCCAGTCCGACTCCAGCGCCATGCCCAAGAAGACCGTCGTCTCTGAGTTTTATGATGAAATGGTAACAGTGACACCCTGATACTGTCCTCCCTGATCACATTAATATCCAGTATGAAGCTCTAATAACATTAATATCCAGTATGAAGCTCTAATAACATTAATATTCAGTATGAAGCTCTAATAACATTAATCTCCAGTATGAAGCTCTAATAACATTAATATCCAGTATGAAGCTCTAATAGCATTAATATCCAGTATGAAGCTCTATTAACATTAATATCCAGTATGAAGCTCTAATAGCATTAATATCCAGTATGAAGCTCTAATAGCATTAATATCCAGAATGAAGCTCTAATAACATTAATATCCAGTATGAAGCTCTATTAACATTAATATCCAGTATGAGGCTCTAATAACATTAATATCCAGTATGAGGCTCTAATAACATTAATATCCAGTATAAAGCTCTATTAACATTAATATCCAGTATGTAGCTCTAATAACATTAATATCCAGTATGAAGTTCTAATAACATTAATATCCAGTATGAAGCTCTATTAACATTAATATCCAGTATGAGGCTCTAATAACATTAATATCCAGTATGAAGTTCTAATAGCATTAATATCCAGTATAAAGCTCTATTAACATAATATCCAGTATGTAGCTCTAATAACATTAATATCCAGTATGAAGCTCTAATAGCATTAATATCCAGTATGAAGCTCTATTAACATTAATATCCAGTATGAGGCTCTAATAACATTAATATCCAGTATGAAGTTCTAATAACATTAATATCCAGTATGAGGCTCTAATATCATTAATATCCAGTATGAAGTTCTAATAACATTAATATCCAGTATGAGGCTCTAATAACATTAATATCCAGTATGAAGTTCTAATAGCATTAATATCCAGTATAAAGCTCTATTAACATAATATCCAGTATGTAGCTCTAATAACATTAATATCCAGTATGAAGCTCTATTAACATTAATATCCAGTATGAAGCTCTATTAACATTAATATCCAGTATGAGGCTCTAATAACATTAATATCCAGTATGAAGTTCTAATAACATTAATATCCAGTATGAGGCTCTAATATCATTAATATCCAGTATGAAGCTCTAATATCATTAATATCCAGTATGAAGCTCTAATAACATTAATATTAATATCCGGTATGAAGTTTGAATGTTAATGTGTGTGATTGATTAGGAATGTGTGTGTTTTGGTCGTTGAAGTCTTGCTTGTTTTTGTAGATTTTCCAGGACCCCACAGCGATGATGCAGCAGCTCCTCAACACCACCAGGCAGCTCACACTGGGAGCCTACAAACACGAGACGGAGTGTGAGTGAAGCCTCCTCCCAAATAAACACCATGTGGGGATTGAGGACCAGAGACCCAGCTGAATGTGGTCCAGTACTTTGATGTTAAAGTGTGTGTGTGTGTGTGTGTGTGTGTGTGTGTGTGTGTGTGTGTAGTTGCAGAGCTGGAGATGCGGACACGGGAGAAGCTGGAAGCAGCGAAGAAGAAGACTAGTCTGGAGATCACGGAGCTGAAGGAGAAGCTGAAAGCCTCCAGAGAAAACATCAACTTTCTGAAAGAGGAGATTCGCAAACTGGAGGAGGAGGACCAGATTAAAGAGCACTGAACAGACAGACAGACAGACAGACAGACAGACAGAGAGAGAGAGAGTGTGTGTGTGTGTGTGTGTGTGTGTGTGTGTGTGTGTGTGTGTGTGTGTGTGGACAACACTTGACATGGACACAGAGGACTTGGTTCCCATGACCTTGGAGAAAGGGTAACTCTTCCTGCGCTGGACTTTACACGATCTTCACCCTCTCAGGTGTGACGTCATCATCAGAGCTGAGCTCAGTCAGAGTCGGGGGTCCGGTGTAAATCTGAGCTTCACTGTAGAAACTGACCCACTCTGATCTCTGTACAGTGGAGGTGAACGGAACCAGGCTTCGTCGCCATGACTACAACTCAGATACAGCCCATAATTTAGCTCCGATCCAAACCCCCCAGTGCAGCTGCACGAGTCTTCTGAGTTTTATATGGATGATGATGATGATGAAGATGATGATGAAGGTAAAATAGTGAATAGAGAATCTGAACTAATGCAGTTCTCTTTAGGGACTACTTTCTGTAGCTGCACTACACCCTGCAGCATGTATCCCTCCACCATTTTAATGATCTGGTTCTAAAAGCAGGTTCTAGAGCCGAACTCTTCTCAGAACTCTGGTAGAACCGTGTCTCAGGCATCAGGCAGCGTCTTCATCACCATTAGGTGAAGAACTTTCTGTGAGGAGCTTTAATTATTAGAGCTTCAGCTCCACTGTAGAACTCCAGCTCTGACTGGGGGAGCTTATCTAGAACCCAGTGTTCCACATCACCAAACCTCCACTCTGACTGACTTCATGTCTTGAACTTTTAGTAATAGTAGTAGAGAGGACTGGTTTCCTCTGCGGTAAATTCAACACGTTAACCTGAGTGACAGGTGCTGAGTTCAGTGGATGAACGCTGGCTGTAATTAATTAGTTAATGAATATCAGGGCGGTGGATTCCTGTGTGGTCTGGTGTAAAAAGACAAACTCCTTTAGTTTTGAAGGTAAAGAAGAAAAATCTTTTTTTTTTTAAGCTCGTTTTAGTTTTGTAAAACTGAAATGCTTTTTTGGTTCAGTTCCACTGATGTTTAGCTTCTTGTTTTTGTTTTAATAAAACTTGTTTTTTTTACAGAGAGTGTAAAAAAAATTAAATTTAGATTTAAAAGCCTTTACTAAAAGTGCTGTAGTGTGTAAACTCCAGGGGCCTGATCCTACGCCCTGTGTGATTTCAACAGCAGCACTGCTTGTGAATATCTGATGGGCGCAGTGGTCTCTAATTGAGGGGTGTTCAGGTCAGTCAGTGGAGACAGACGTTCTAGACAGACGTTCGTCAACAGTAAGACATTCGTTGCCGTCTTGGCAGTGAATTGTCAACACAGCCCCCCCACGCTTTACACCACTGAAATATCAACCCGCCAAGGTCAGTCTGACCGCCCCTGGCTCTTAAAGGAATCGGTGAGAGATACGCTGATTGGTTTATTGTTAAACGTTACGTCCAAAAAGCCCCACACCCATGATTCATTAAGAGACTCAGTACAGGACTTTTACTTGTTTCTTTTCCTGTCGTTACCATAGCAAAGACACACTGACACGCCCCCTCGTGACACATCCTTAACCCTCTGACATCAGAGGTACAGTAAGCAACTGCTTACTAGGACATTATTTACTGCTGTATTTCGTAACTGAATGTGTGTATATAATATGTGGCTTCCATTTATTAAAACGTAAACAGCAACACTGTCAAGAAAAAAACTAAACTAAAATAAAATATATTTCCATTTATTTCAGTCGTGAACGGGTAATTAAACATGTGGACAGTTTCACCCCATGGAACAGTCAGATGAGACGCTGTGTCGGGGGTTAGGATGTAGATAACTGCTGCTAATGTTTGTCAGCAAGCTAACACACGCTAAAGGAACTAACTAGCTCGATAGCTAGAGGATAGCAAGTAATAGCAGCACCATGTAGGTCTATAACCCCAGAATGTGTCCATCAGTTTCTCTGCAGACTCTGTTCTCAGACTCCTCCTCTCACCCTGTGTGTTCTTCACTGCTCAGGACCCCCCCCAGGACGGACCACCACAGAGCAGACTGTAGTATTATGTGGGTGGAGGGTACGAGTAGTGGATCAGACGCAGCAGTGCTGCTGGAGTGCTTAAACACTGTGTCTGTCTGTCCACTCACTGTCCACTCTCCATTAGACACGACTACCTAGCTGGGCCAGCTTGTAGATGAAGGTAAAGTCCGAGACTGAAGCTCTCTGATCTGCTGCTGCACGGTTTTTGATGGTCATCCTCTAGTCCTTCGTCAGTGCCCACAGGACTCTGTTGGGTGGATGTTTCTGGTTGGTGGGCTATTCTCACTCCAGCAGCGCAACACACACTACTAACACACACACTCGCCACCAGCATGTCAGTGTCACTGCGGTGCTGAGAATGACTGACTATAACAGAGTCTGCAGAGAAACTGATGGAGTGGAGACAGTCTGGAACTATGGATAGAACTACAGGATGCTGCTGTACGGTAAGTGGAGCTGATAGGATGGACACTGAGTGGTCATAATGTTCTGATATGACTGTGTGAATGAATTTAGTCAGCCACTGATTGTACAAGTTCTCCTACTTAGAAAGATGAGAGAGGTCTGTAATTTTCATCATGGGTACACTTCAGACTCCAACCTTAACCATGGCCAAGACCAAAGAGCTGTCGAAGGACACCAGGAAGTAAATTGTAGACCTGCACCAGGCTGGAAAGAGTGAATCTGCGATCCAGAAGAGGACTGGGAGAACATCATGTGGTCAGATGAACTCAGCTCATGGTGTTTGGAGTAGGAAAAATACTGAGCTGCATCCCAAGAACACCTACAATACATACCTACTGTGAAGCATGGGGGTGGAAGCATCAAGCTTTGGGGCTGTTTTTCTGCAGAGGGGACGGGACGACTGATCCGTGTTAAGGGAAGAATGACCGGGGTCATTGTGTATCGTGAAATTTTAAGCCGAAACCCCCTTCCATCAGTGAGAGCGTTGGAGATGGAGCGTGGCTGGGTCTTCCAGCATGACAATGATCCCAGACACACCGCTCGGGCAATGAAGGAGCGGCTCTGTAAAAAGCTTTTTAAAGACCTGGAGTGGCCTAGCCTGTCTCCAGACCTCAACCCCATAGGAAATTTGTGGAGAGAGTTGAAAGTCTGTGTTGCCCAGCAACCGCTCCAAAACATCACTGCTCTAGAGAAAATCTGCATGAAGGAATCGGCCAAAATACCAGCTACAGTGTGGGCAAACCTGGTGAAGACCTACAGGAAACGTTTGACCTCTGTAATTGCCAACAAAGCCCCACCCATTCAGCCTACAGCAGTTTGGCCCCACCCATTCAGCCTACAGCAGTTTGGCCCCACCCATTCAGCCTACAGCAGTTTGGCCCCACCCATTCAGCCTACAGCAGGCTAAACCCACCAGTGCAGCACTACACCCTAAAGGCAGCATGTATCCCTCCACCCTTTTAATGATCTGCAGAGGTTTGTCAGCACATTAGGCCGATATAGATCAGCCGATATAGAGCAGCCGATATAGATCAGCCGATGTAGATCAGCCGATGTAGATCAGCCGATATAGATCAGCCGATATAGAGCAGCCGATGTAGATCAGCCGATGTAGATCAGCCGATGTAGAGCAGCCGATATAGATCAGCCGATATAGAGCAGCTGATGAACCTCGTGGACCCAAATTCTTGCCAGATTCTCTACATGAACTCAAAAGCAGTAAACAGTATTTGTTGTTTTACACAGTTTATCAGTTAAACACAGGAATATCTCGATGTGTTCTTTATAGCAGAGGAATAGAGGAGGTTGAGTTTGAATGGATCAGGATTGGTTGGTATTTTAATGGCTGTGTTCCTCTTTAAAGGGCTTGTGCTCCACAGCGAGGCCCCATTCGCCTTATTTATGTTTGTAACCCACCCGTTTTCCGCACAGCCCCGCCTCTCCGGCGCTGCGATTGGCTAATAGTTCTCACTCTCACGCGGCACGCCAGCGCGGGAGGGGCGGGGCTTAGCGGGAATACGGGTGTGAAAGGAAGGAGCAGGGAGCGGAACTTCACCACTGCACGAGTTCTCCCTCCACCCGACGAGCGGACCGAGGAACCAGCCCAGCCCGGGTCGCTCCGGTTCCGGAGGGTCCAGGTCGTGCTCGCAGCTGTTCGGGAAGATGAGGATGGCTCGGGTTAAAAGTTCGGCCGCTGTTTGCGGGGCTGCGGGTCTGCAGGAGGGCTGACTCTCCATTACAGCTCCATGGTCTCGGGTCTACTCGCCTCGCAGCTCCTCTGCTATGGAGGGAAGAGCACAGTAAGTCTGGGTCCCGCAGCCCCCCTCTCCGCCAGAGGCTCTCAGTGCTCCGCAGC
>NC_132879.1:436278-456278 GCF_030463535.1 Salminus brasiliensis | reverse complement strand
ACACACACACACACACTGCTCTACACACTCTCTCTCTCTCAGATGTTCAGGGTCTCTGATGTGATGTGAGCGGTGCATCATCGCGCTCAGTGCTGTCTTTACAGCGATAGTTCGGCCAAAAATCAATCGACGTGATTGATCTCGCTCCCCAGATTCAGCCGATCAGTGGAGACCGGCTGGGGGTCTGACGTGTGCTTCTCCAGTTCACGGTGGAGGATGCTAGGCTAACGATGCTAACAAACACCGGCGTTACACTGCCCCCAAAAGCGAGGGGAGTCGGTGGGCTTGTTCGTGAGCTACTTGGATTCACGGGTGGCTCCGTAGGTAGCGAGGGTGCTAGTGAGGTAGTTGGGTGGGTACAGTGTCCTGCAGAAGTTTGGGCGCCCCGATCAAAATATCTGCAGCTGTGATGGGCTAGGCGGGGAGTGGAGGACCTGGTCTGAAGTAATTTCTTGCGTGGTCAGAACTAGCTTGTAAACTCTACTTTCAGATCTCCACCCGTTCTTCCTGCAGAAGGTTCTAGATCTGCGAGGTTCTGTGACGTTCTTTGGTCGTCTTGCTGCTCGGCCCCTTTGAAGTCTATCGGCAGATGTTCTTTGATGATTTTTAGGATTGTTATCGTTATCCTGCTGTAGAAGCTCCTCCTCCTCTTTTCATCTTTCTTTTTTTGTTTTTGATGTTTTGATGATTGTTTCCACAATTTGCCCTCCGCCAGTGAAGGCATGATCCACCCGCCCCCATGCTTAACAGCTGGAGAGGTGGTCTGTGATTTCTGGTCAAACCTGTGCAGAAATGCGGGACATTGTAGCGGGTGTAGCGGCACTGTGTGTATAACAGTTTTATTATCTTATTACTAAACGTGTGTGTGTGTGTGTGTGTGTGTGTGTGTGATGACTAATTTGAATTATTATTGAATATTAACGCATTATTACAGCTGTGTTTTTCAGATCTCTGCTGGGAAACACTTCTAAAATCCAAACCTCAGCTTTTCAGTGCTGATCTAATCTGAGGAAGATTAGACCGACTGTGGAATCGGGCGGGGGGCTCGGGGGCTCGGGGGGGTTTGTGTGGGGGGGCGCAGTAAGTGAAGCTGGAGTGTGAGTGGGAGGAGTGAGAGCACAAACAGGAGGTTAACCTGAGAGAGAGAGAGAATCTGAGATGAGCGCAGAAAGGCTTCACCTCCAGCCCACCTGCAGAGACTCCCCTCCACAGCTCTCGCCACTACAGCCGTGATTTAATCAGAGCTCCAGCTCTAGTGTAACTATACGGACAGAAGTATTGGGACGCCTGAAATCAAGTGTATTAAAGGAGCTGATCCTGCTTCTGTTGGAGTAACTGTCTCTACTGTCCAGAGAATAAGACTTTCTACTAGATTCTGGAGAAGAGCATTGCTGTGAGGATTTGATTGTTTCAGCGACAAGCGTGTTACTGAGCTGAGGATGTTGGATGGATGATCACCACCCCACCTCATCATCCCCAACTCATCCCATCCCAAAAGTACTGAATGAAGCTCCACCACCATCATACCAGAGAACACAGTTCCTCCACTGCTCCACAGCTCCTCGATGCTCTATAGCCCTAGTTGAGATCTTGTGAGCTAGTCCTTGGTTTCTCCTGGACGCCCCCCAGTCCAGCCAGCACAGCGTGGAGGATGTGTTCAACTCCATCATCATCATCAGCAGCAGCAGCAGCTCACCTGATTTACCATCATTAAGCCCTGATTTACCACCAAACCAGGTGTTGATCTGAGGAGAACTCTAAATAATACTAGACTCCATGAGAGAGGAGAACTCTGGAGATGTTCTAATGATGAACACAGTGATGGAGAACCTCCACCACTATCAGTGTTTATTCTGATATCAGTGTTTCACTTTCTGCCCAGATCAGCAGATTTTACATTAATTACATCCCTAACTTTGCCACCTGGACATGGATAACGCTCGCTAACTCTGCTGACTGAAAATAGCAGGGCTCTCCCAGCTAATTTACATCATCCTAATAACTAAAACTAATTATGACCAGCTAAATCTGCTAAAAGCTAACTAACTAACTGAAGATAGCCAAGAGTAGCTGCTCAGCTAGCTGAGAAGACCCTGCTAATCAAAAAGAGCAAAGTCTAGCTAACTCTGCTAACGGACAGTAGCTACTGCTGAAACACCGATAACGCTAGCTCAGCCTGCTAACTGAAAATAAAGCAAAGCCTCTGCAAGTAAAAATAGCTAATGCTAGCTAAAGCTGCTAGCTTAAAATGACTAGCTCTTCTAAATAGAGAAAATATAAATATAATATAAATAAAATATATAAAAATAATAATAATAATTAAAAAAGACTAAAACCAGTTAATGCTAGCTTACTCTGCTGACTGAAAATAGCCAGGACTGTCTAGCTCTGCTAGCGGGAGCGTGCTGCTATGAGTCCGTCTGAATCCGGAGGCCTCGTTTAAACTCGGACGGGTTACTGAACAGCGCCGGAGGGAAGCTCTGCTCGACGGGAGCGAGGCGGAGGATGTTCTCGGTTCTGCGGCGGTTCTCTGGTGTTGTCAGATGCTCGTTTGTGTCTCTGATGAGACGAAGTTGAGATAAATCGTTGTTTTAATTAGCGGGTGCGACCTCGCCGTCCCCAGTTGACCTCGTTCGGTGGGTGTTCTCTGGAGACGGGTGGTCTGTCGTGTATCCAGCAGGAACTGTTGGTTTAAAGCGAGTCTTTAGTTCTGTGGTGGGTTCGTCTGGGCTGAAACCCGACAGACCCAAATATATGAGCTGTTTACAGCCTCGGGGCCTAGAGGAGGAGTCCATTCCAGCCGTGATCACATGAGGTCATCTGAGGTCACCGTGCCCGATGAGCATAGGTCTGAGCGTGGGCTAGAGGGGTTGCTGGGGGCTTCTCTGGAGTAATGATGGAGACCTGACCAACTTCAGAACCTGACCTCACTGATGTTCTGTCTCCTGTGGGGCTGAATGCGGTCAAATCCTCCTCCACAGAACAGAGTCTGCAGTGCAGAACCTGAGAACGTATCTGTGGTTCTAGAGCTGGAACTGAGTTGGAGCAGATGCTTGCTTGTTTGTTTGTTTGTTTGTTTGTTTATCGGTGTGTAAACACACTCCCGCCACTCTGGAGTCGCCGCGGTCAGAAACTCAACTATGGGGTCGCTGTTATGTTCATGGCAGTGGGTGTGGCTTAGCCATGGAAATGACTGTAGTGGGTGTAGTGTAACCATGGATGCGCACCCACAGAAACGGGTGTTTCCGTAACTATGGATACGGATGTGGAATGATGCGTAGAGAGCTGTGCTCTGCTGAAACACAGCGGTAAAACTAAAGGATCAGAACTGGATCAGGCTTAAAAACCTGATACTTGATCCAGTAAAGAGAGACAGAGAGACACACAGAGACAGTAACACACACACACACACACACACAGTGAGAGAGGGATTAACACACACACAGAGAGAGAGAGAGAGAGACAGAGAGAGAGAGACATACACACACACAGTGAGAGAGGGATTAACACACACAGAGAGAGAGAGAGAGAGAGAGACAGAGAGAGACATACACACACACACACACACACACACACAGTGAGAGAGGGATTAACACACACAGAGAGAGAGAGACAGAGAGACACACAGAGACAGTAAGAGACACACACACACACACACAGTGAGAGAGGGATTAACACACACACAGAGAGACAGAGAGACACAAAGAGACAGTAAGAAAGAGACACACACACACACACACACACACAGTGAGAGAGGGATAAACACAGAGAGAGAGACAGACAGAGAGAGAGTGGGTAAGAGACAGAGAGAGGGTGAGAGACAAAAAGAGGGGGAGAGAGAGATACAGAGACATTGAGTGAGACAGAGAGAGACGGAGACACACAGTGAGAGAGGGAGAGAGAGCACTGTGTGGTTGAGTGAGGTTTGTACACACCCTCAGTGAAATGTAAACGCTCTGTGGGGGCGAGACTCATTGCCTTAGTCATCACAACCAGTTACAACACATGAGAGTGTGTGTGTGTGCGTGTGTGTGTGTGCGTGTGTGTGTGTGCGTGTGTGTGTGTGCGTGTGTGTGTGTGTGTGTGTGTGTGTTGTACAGAGAGTTCAGAAGACTCGAGTCACACCCTCAGCTGTGTGTGAGTGTGTGAGTGGACACATCAGTACTGCAGTAGAAGCTCTAGTTTATTAGTGTTTAGGAGAGTGGAGATCGAGTTCACTGTGACGGAGCCCAACGGAGCTGAGAGTTGAGTTGAGACCTGAGCTGAGATTAGTGCAGCTGAGGAGAGCAGAGTTCACTTTACATTTGATTAGATGTGAGTAAAGTTCTGTAGAGTTAAGAAATAGAGATACGTGCATGTAGAGTAGAGCTGAGCATCGGGGGTTTGTGTAGAATTTAGTCTGTGAATTAAGAAATGCAGTTAAAGTCCAGTTAAACAGAGTAGAGTTGAGAAGTTGTGTGTAGAGATGAGTAATGCAATTTTAAGCTTGAGAGTTGGGTTGCGCTGAGATGTTCGAGCCGAGACGTTTGAGTCGTGCCGAGACGTTCGAGCTGAGCCGAGATGTTTGTGTCGAGCCGAGACGTTTGAGCCGAGATGTTTGAGTTAAGTTGAGATGTTTGAGCCGAGATGTTTGAGTTAAGTTGAGATGTTTGAGCCGAGATGTTTGAGCCGAGATGTTTGAGTTAAGTTGAGACGTTTGAGCCGAGATGTTTGAGTTAAGTTGAGACGTTTGAGCCGAGATGTTTGAGCCAAGATGTTTGAGTTAAGTTGAGACGTTTGAGCCGAGATGTTTGAGTTAAGTTGAGATGTTTGAGCCGAGAAGTTTGAGTTAAGTTGAAATGTTTGAGCCGAGATGTTTGAGCCGAGATGTTTGAGTTAAGTTGAGACGTTTGAGCCGAGATGTTTGAGCCGAGATGTTTGAGTTAAGTTGAGACGTTTGAGCCGAGATGTTTGAGTTAAGTTGAGATGTTTGAGCCGAGATGTTCGAGTTGAGCCGAGATGTTCGAGTTAAGTTGAGATGTTTGAGCCGAGATGTTTGAGTTAAGTTGAGACGTTTGAGCCGAGATGTTTGAGTTAAGTTGAGATGTTTGAGCCGAGATGTTTGAGTTAAGTTGAGATGTTTGAGCCGAGATGTTTGAGTTAAGTTGAGATGTTTGAGCCGAGATGTTCGAGTTGAGCCGAGATGTTCGAGTTAAGTTGAGATGTTTGAGCTGAGATGTTCGAGTTGAGCCGAGATGTTTGAGTTAAGTTGAGATGTTTGAGCCGAGATGTTTGAGTTAAGTTGAGATGTTTGAGCCGAGATGTTTGAGTTAAGTTGAGATGTTTGAGTTAAGTTGAGATGTATGAGCCGAGATGTTTGAGTTAAGTTGAGATGTTTGAGCCGAGATGTTTGAGTTGAGCCGAGATGTTTGAGTTAAGTTGAGATGTTTGAGCCGAGATGTTCGAGTCGAGCCGAGATGTTCGAGTTAAGTTGAGATGTTTGAGCCGAGATGTTCGAGTTGAGCCGAGATGTTTGAGTTAAGTTGAGACGTTTGAGCCGAGATGTTTGAGTTAAGTTGAGATGTTTGAGCCGAGATGTTTGAGCCGAGATGTTTGAGTTAAGTTGAGATGTTTGAGCCGAGATGTTTGAGTTAAGTTGAGATGTTTGAGCCGAGATGTTTGAGCCGAGATGTTTGAGTTAAGTTGAGACGTTTGAGCCGAGATGTTTGAGTTAAGTTGAGATGTTTGAGCCGAGATGTTTGAGTTAAGTTGAGACGTTTGAGCCGAGATGTTTGAGCCGAGATGTTTGAGTTAAGTTGAGACGTTTGAGCCGAGATGTTTGAGCCGAGATGTTTGAGTTAAGTTGAGACGTTTGAGCCGAGATGTTTGAGTTAAGTTGAGATGTTTGAGCCGAGAAGTTTGAGTTAAGTTGAAATGTTTGAGCCGAGATGTTTGAGCCGAGATGTTTGAGTTAAGTTGAGACGTTTGAGCCGAGATGTTTGAGCCGAGATGTTTGAGTTAAGTTGAGACGTTTGAGCCGAGATGTTTGAGTTAAGTTGAGATGTTTGAGCCGAGATGTTCGAGTTGAGCCGAGATGTTTGAGTTAAGTTGAGATGTTTGAGCCGAGATGTTCGAGTCGAGCCGAGATGTTCGAGTTAAGTTGAGATGTTTGAGCCGAGATGTTCGAGTTGAGCCGAGATGTTTGAGTTAAGTTGAGACGTTTGAGCCGAGATGTTTGAGTTAAGTTGAGACGTTTGAGCCGAGATGTTTGAGTTAAGTTGAGACGTTTGAGCCGAGATGTTTGAGTTAAGTTGAGATGTTTGAGCCGAGATGTTCGAGTTGAGCCGAGATGTTTGAGTTAAGTTGAGATGTTTGAGCCGAGATGTTTGAGTTAGGTTGAGATGTTTGAGCCGAGATGTTTGAGTTAAGTTGAGACGTTTGAGCCGAGATGTTTGAGTTAAGTTGAGATGTTTGAGCCGAGATGTTCGAGTTGAGCCGAGATGTTCGAGTTAAGTTGAGATGTTTGAGCCGAGATGTTCGAGTTGAGCCGAGATGTTTGAGTTAAGTTGAGATGTTTGAGCCGAGATGTTTGAGTTAAGTTGAGATGTTTGAGCCGAGATGTTTGAGTTAAGTTGAGATGTTTGAGTTAAGTTGAGATGTATGAGCCGAGATGTTTGAGTTAAGTTGAGATGTTTGAGCCGAGATGTTTGAGTTGAGATGTTTGAGTTGAGCCGAGATGTTTGAGTTAAGTTGAGATGTTTGAGCCGAGATGTTCGAGTCGAGCCGAGATGTTCGAGTTAAGTTGAGATGTTTGAGCCGAGATGTTCGAGTTGAGCCGAGATGTTTGAGTTAAGTTGAGACGTTTGAGCCGAGATGTTTGAGTTAAGTTGAGATGTTTGAGTCGAGATGTTTGAGTCGAGATGTTTGAGTCGAGATGTTTGAGTCGAGATGTTTGAGTTGAGCCGAGATGTTTGAGTTAAGTTGAGATGTTTGAGCCGAGATGTTTGAGTTAAGTTGAGATGTTTGAGCCGAGATGTTCGAGTTAAGTTGAGATGTTTGAGCCGAGATGTTCGAGTTGAGCCGAGATGTTCGAGTTAAGTTGAGATGTTTGAGCCGAGATGTTCGAGTTGAGCCGAGATGTTCGAGTTGAGCCGAGATGTTTGAGTTAAGTTGAGATGTTTGAGTTGAGATGTTTGAGCCGAGATGTTCGAGTCGAGCCGAGATGTTCGAGTCGAGCCGAGATGTTTGAGTTAAGTTGAGATGTTTGAGCCGAGATGTTCGAGTCGAGCCGAGATGTTTGAGTTAAGTTGAGATGTTTGAGCCGAGATGTTCGAGTCGAGCCGAGATGTTCGAGTTAAGTTGAGATGTTTGAGCCGAGATGTTCGAGTTGAGCCGAGATGTTTGAGTTAAGTTGAGATGTTTGAGCCGAGATGTTTGAGTTAAGTTGAGATGTTTGAGCCGAGATGTTTGAGTTAAGTTGAGATGTTTGAGCCGAGATGTTTGAGTCGAGCCGAGATGTTTGAGTTAAGTTGAGATGTTTGAGCCGAGATGTTCGAGTCGAGCCGAGATGTTTGAGCCGAGATGTTCCAGTCGAGCCGAGATGTTCGAGTTGCGAAGTTGGAGTTGCGCTGACATGTTTGAGCCGAGATGAGACGTTCGAATTGAGACTTTCGAGTTAAGTTGAGATGTTTGTGTCGAGATGTTCGAGTTGTGACGTTAGAGTTGCGCTGAGATGTTTGAGCCGAGATGAGACATTCGAATTGAGACGTTGGAGTTAAGTTGAGATGTTGGAGTTAAGTTGAGATGTTGGAGTTAAGTTGAGATGTTGGAGTTAAGTTGAGATGTTTGAGCCGAGATGTTCGAGTTAAGTTGAGATGTTTAAGTTAAGTTGAGATGTTTGAGCCGAGATGTTTAAGTTAAGTTGAGATGTTTGAGCCGAGATGTTCGAGTCGAGCCGAGATGTTTGAGTTAAGTTGAGATGTTTGAGCTGAGATGTTCGAGTCGAGCCGAGATGTTTGAGTTAAGTTGAGATGTTTGAGCTGAGATGTTCGAGTCGAGCCGAGATGTTTGAGCCGAGATGTTCCAGTCGAGCCGAGATGTTCGAGTTGCGAAGTTGGAGTTGCGCTGACATGTTTGAGCCGAGATGAGACGTTCGAATTGAGACTTTCGAGTTAAGTTGAGATGTTTGTGTCGAGATGTTCGAGTTGTGACGTTCGAGTTGCGCTGAGATGTTTGAACCGAGATGAGACATTCGAATTGAGACGTTCGAGTTAAGTTGAGATGTTGGAGTTAAGTTGAGATGTTTGAGCCGAGATGTTCGAGTTGCGACGTTCGAGTTGCGCTGAGACGTTCGAATTGAGACGTTAGAGTTAAGTTGAGATGTTTGTGTCGAGCCGAGGCGTTTGAGTCGTGCCAAAACGTTTGAGCTGAGCCGAGACGTTTGAAATGAGCCGAGACGTTCCAGTCGAGCCAAGATGTTCGAGTTAAGTTGAGATGTTTGAGCCGAGATGTTCGAGTTAAGTTGAGATGTTTGAGCCGAGATGTTCGAGTTAAGTTGACATGTTTGAGCTGGCATGTTTGAGCCGAGATGTTCGAGTTAAGTTGAAATGTTTGAGCCGAGATGTTCGAGTTAAGTTGAGATGTTTGAGCCGAGATGTTCAAGTTAAGTTGAGATGTTTGAGTTGAGTTGAGATGTTTGAGCTGAGATGTTCGAGTTAAGTTGAGATGTTTGAGCCGAGATGTTCGAGTTAAGTTGAGATGTTTGAGCCGAGATGTTCGAGTTAAGTTGAGATGTTTGAGCCGAGATGTTTGAGTTGAGCCGAGATGTTTGAGCCGAGATGTTTGAGTTGAGATGTTTGAGTTGAGATGTTTGAGTTGATCCGAGATGTTTGAGTTAAGTTGAGATGTTTGAGCCGAGATGTTCGAGTCGAGCCGAGATGTTCGAGTTAAGTTGAGATGTTTGAGCCGAGATGTTCGAGTTAAGTTGAGATGTTTGAGCCGAGCTGAGATGTTTGAGCTGAGATGTTCGATTTGCGCTGAGATGTTTGAGCTGAGATGTTCGAGTTAAGTTGAGATGTTTGAGGTGAGATGTTTGAGCTGAGATGTTCGATTTGCGCTGAGATGTTTGAGCTGAGATGTTCGAGTTAAGTTGAGATGTTTGAGCTGAGATGTTTGAGCCGCGACGTTCGAGTTAAGTTGAGATGTTTGAGCCGAGATGTTTGAGCTGAGATGTTCGAGTTAAGTTGAGATGTTTGAGCTGAGATGTTCGAGTTAAGTTGAGATGTTTGAGCTGAGATGTTTGAGCCGCGACGTTCGAGTTAAGTTGAGATGTTTGAGCCGAGATGTTTGAGCTGAGATGTTCGAGTTAAGTTGAGATGTTTGAGCTGAGATGTTCGAGTTAAGTTGAGATGTTTGAGCTGAGATGTTTGAGCTGCGACGTTCGAGTTAAGTTGAGATGTTTGAGCCGAGATGTTTGAGCCGAGATGTTCGAGTTAAGTTGAGATGTTTGAGCCGAGATGTTTGAGCCGAGATGTTCGAGTTAAGTTGAGATGTTTGAGCTGAGATGTTTGAGTCGAGCTGAGATGTTTGAGCTGAGATGTTCGATTTGCGCTGAGATGTTTGAGCTGAGATGTTCGAGTTAAGTTGAGATGTTTGAGCCGAGATGTTCGAGTTAAGTTGAGATGTTTGAGCTGAGATGTTCGAGTCGAGCCAAGACGTTTGAGTTGAGTTGAGATGTTTGAGTTGAGATGTTCGAGTCGAGCCAAGACGTTTGAGTTGAGTTGAGATGTCAGCCATATTGAGATACGTTGATGGTGTTGGTGGTTAATCTGAGAGGCTTTGGTCCAGACCAGTGGGAGAGCTGAATCTGATTTTCTGCTTAGTTTCACAGATTTTACATTTTAAACAAAAATGAACTAAAATTAAAGGTATTATTTTTTTAATTCCCAGAAATCTTTATAACTTCTCCAAACATCTAGAACACTAGAGAAGTGTTACCAGAGTTCACTGACCTTCTGAGTTCAGGTGTGTGTGTGTGTGTGTGTGTGTGTGTGTGTAACGCAGTGGGGATTTAGGAGTATTAGAGATGAGATCTAATGTAGCTAACAGTTAATGAAAGCTAATACCCCACCAATTAGCACTGAAGCTATGGGGCTAATGTAGCTAACAAGTAATGGAAGTCTGTTTACCACAAGTACCCGAGAAACTCAGCAGCAGAACCAATCAGAATCTCTGTATTAGATGTGGGCGGGGCAGCAGTAATCACACCGCTGATGGTCTTTATGAGTCTCCTGTTGCCGAGGCCGGCTCTAATGTGTGAGAACGCTGGTCAGGGTTCTTATAAAGCAGAGCGTCCTTGAGAGCACGTCCTCAACACTCTCGCCACTCTGCAGCAGAACTGCTCTTCTGTCTTTCTTTTTAAGCCCTGTTGCCACGACAACACCAGTATTTATTAAATGTTAGGAATGCAAAGCGTGGAGGAGCGTTTCTCCTGGTTTAGCGGAGTGCAGGTTCAGAGGGTTGTTCAGAGCTGTGTGGAGATTTACATTTACGAACACTCAGACCCTCCCACTTACAACACTCTCCTCCCACTGTCCACTACAAATGATTCACTGTCCACTACAACTTATTCACTGTCTGCTACAAATGATTCGCTGTCCACTACAAATGATTCACTGTCCGCTACAAATGATTCGCTGTCCGCTACAAATGATTCGGTGTCCACTACAAATGATTCGGTGTCCACTACAAATGATTCGCTGTCCGCTACAAATGATTCGCTGTCCACTACAACTTATTCACTGTCCACTACAAATGATTTGCTGTCCGCTACAAATGATTCGCTGTCCACTACAACTTATTCACTGTCCGCTACAAATGATTCGCTGTCCACTACAAATGATTCGCTGTCCGCTACAAATGATTCGCTGTCCACTACAAATGATTCGCTGTCTGCTACAAATGATTCGGTGTCCGCTACGAATGATTCGCTGTCCGCTACAACTTATTCGCTGTCCGCTACAACTTATTCGCTGTCCACTACAAAAGATTCACTGTCCACTACAAAAGATTCGCTGTCCGCTACAAATGATTCGGTGTCCGCTACGAATGATTCGGCGTCTACTGTGAATGACTTAATATCCACTACGAATTATTCGGTATCTGCTACAAAATATTTGGTATCCCCTATGCAATATTTCAGCATCTATTATGTCTTATTTGGCATCTACTACATATTATTCGGTATCCACTATGAATTGTTCAGTATCCGCTACAAATGATTCAGTATCTGCTACGAATTATTCGGTATCCACTATGAATTATTTGGTACCCGCTATGAATGATTCGGTATCCGCTATGAATGATTCGTTATCCGCTATGAATGATTTGGTATCCGCTAAGAATGAATGATTCGGTAATACTGTAAATTATTTCATATCTGCTACAAATTATTCAGTGTGCCCTACGAATTATTCTGTATCTGCTATGAATTATTCAGTTTCTCCTACAAATTATTCAGTATCCACTATGAATTATTCGGTATCCGCTAAAAATGATTCGGTATCCGCTAAGAATGAATGATTCGGTATCCGCTATGAATGATTGTGTCTACTGTGAATTATTTCATATCCACTGCAAATTATTCGGTGTCCACTATGAATTATTTAATATTCAGTATGAAATGTTCAGGATCCACTATGAATTACTGAGTAGACACTGTGAACTGTTCAGTATCTGTTATGATTTTTCCTGAATGATTCAGTGTGAATGATTGATTTTATTGTTATTGAATTGTATTATTTAATGTGGTTGTGAGGGAGCTGTAGTGTGAGTAAACAGGGTGCTTTAAGGGTTAAATGAATTCATTATTAAAAGCTGAGTTTCTGCCTCTCTGCAGGTCACTGGCAGCTCCTCTTTCTCTACTGTGAAACACACACACACACACACACACACACACTGGTTGGTGCGATAGTGGATGTGCCGGTGGTGTGTGTTGGCGAGCGGAGCAGCAGCGCTGATGGCTGGATTTAGGTGAGCAGGTAACTCCCTCTGCTGGCAGAGCTGGAGAATCACACTGCTTGTAGAGTTCGTACCCTTACCCTGAGCGGTGAGTGATGGGGTAGAAGCGGCTTTACAGCAACAGTCTGTAATTGTACATATAAGTAGCTAAAAGTTGGGGTTTCTAATAAATTGGCCAGTCATTTTCAGGAAATCTCAGAGTAAACTGCAGTTCTGGGTTTTGCAGTTAAGAGCTGTATATCTGTTTTCTTTCTCTAGGAGTCCAGTGGTGTACTGAAGGATCATGGGTAGCTGCATTAGCTGTCCACAGAAAGAAACCATCCCTGACAACCATCACAGCAAATTCAAGGTAGGTCCACCTGTATTACATTTTACTTCATTCATGTACAACTTACACCAGGCTGAGGGGGGCGCTGTCACAGTCACTGAATAGTCTGGTAAACCCACAGTTCTATACTGCATGAAGCAGAACAGCTTTCCCACCTCAACACACCAAAATATCTGCGTCCAAATACTTATGACCAGTACAAAAAAAAAATTAAGGGGCTGCTGTGTGAAACATGTTCAGAAGCTGTACTTTAGCCTGGCTAGCTCTGTGGCTGTATATGAGAATCATATATCATTGTTTTCTTTGAGGGTCTTAGTTACAGGAGCAGTGGGTGAAACTACCTCCACCATGTTTGGAAGCTTTAGCCTGGCTAGCTCTGAAGCTGAGCTGAAGTTGATCTGCCTCTATTACGCCACCTAGAGGAGATTCAGATAATATAGGAGTGAATTCTGGACCTTTTACACACACACACACACCTCAGCCATAGAATACACTCCTCATGAACACACACACACACACACACACACACACACTGTTATGATACAGAAACAGCTTCTACTGAAACCAGTTTAACTACAGAAGATCTCCATGTTACTGTTACACTGTGTAGGCCCCACTCAGTCCTGGGGTTCAAACCCATGGTCTTCTGTTCCTTGTCCCACTAGGCTCCCATCCAGAAAATTGCCCTGCTTTGTGTTTGATGGTGTGTGTGTGTGTGTGTGTGTGTGTGTGTGTGTGTGTGTGTGTGTGTGTGTGTAGGTGATTAACGTGGATGATGATGGGAATGAGTTGGGCTCAGGCGTGATGGAGCTGACCGGGGCAGAGCTTATCCTGCACACGCGGAAGCGGGATGCGGTCAAGTGGCCGTACCTCTGCCTCCGTCGCTACGGTTACGACTCCAACCTTTTCTCCTTCGAGAGCGGCCGGCGCTGCCAGACTGGACAGGGTGAGGCCTTTGAGATTGACCTATGTCAATCACAGCCAGAAACAGCCCTGTTGACCTCATTGTGAATGTATGGGGCTGAACTGCTGTAGGCTGAGTGGGTGGGGCTAAACTGCTAAAGACTAAGAGTGTGTGTGTGTGTGTGTGTGTGTGTGTGTGTGTGTGTGTGTGTTCCTGCAGGTATATTTGCGTTTAAGTGTGTGCGTGCGGAGGAGATCTTCAACATGCTGCAGGACATCATGCACAACAACAGCATCAGCGTGGTGGAGGAACCTGTACTGGAGCCAGACTTACCCATAATCCCCTACAGTCCCACCAGTGAGAACACACACACACACACACACACACACACACAAACACAGACACACACACACGCCTCTAGATTTGACCCTGACCCTGATACCATCAGGCTGTTCGGTTTGTGGGACCTGACTGCACAGCTCCAACAACCCTTCACACACAACTGACACTGATGCTGATTGGCTGGAAGGCTTGTTTGTGTGTCTCTGATTGGCTGAAGGTCTCAGTGTGTGTATTTCTGTTGTTTTCAGCTCCTGGGTACTCTGTGCCTGCGATAGCCAATGGGGTTGGCCGTCTCAACTCTGTCAGCGACGCCTCCTCACGGCCCTGCAGCAGGTTACCATCTGTGGAGTCAACGCACCCATTGCTAATGAACGATGAGATGGTACACACACACACACACACACACACACACTGCAACTGCTAAATCATGTGGCAGATAATGTAATGGACTGTGTGATGTACTTGTTGAAGACAGTTAACATGTTGTCTGATTGACAGGTCCACACGTACGTCAACACCCCCGGCCTGCAAGAGGAGCGGCGCTGTCGCAGCAGTGGCCACGCCCCTTTGGCTCTCCAGCCGTCTAATTCAGAAAGCATAGGCTCCACCTCCCTCAGCGAGACGGAAGCAGTCCGGCTGGTGATGGAGCCGGAGAGCGTGAAGTTCGTTCTGGGCCCGACCCCGGTGCAGAGGCAGATGATGCTAAAGGAGAAACGTCGAGAACGCGAGCGAGAACCTTCAGCGACGGAACGTAGCGCCACGTGTCCAGGCACAGAGACCGCCACAGAGTCCAGCACAAACTGCACAAATCCAGCTGTCGACCCCGACACCGGCTACGACAGCGACGAGCGCAAGGAAGCACCTCTGGATCTGAAGAACGGCCTGATCTTCAGGCGTCCTCGACCACCGAACCCTGCCAACCCTGTTAGCCCCGCCCCCGACCCCCACAACGGGCAGCGTCGGGCCGCCGCACTTCTCAACTACGAGAACCTCCCACCACTCCCACCCGTTTGGGAACTTCGCAAGCCTCCTTCTAAGGAAGACAAGGGGGCAGAGCTTAAAAGCCCTGCCCTGAACGGATTCGACCCCTCCGACCCCCAGCACAACTACGTCAACACGGAGAACGTCTCGGTTCCGTTCAGCGCCCACAAGATCCGAGAAACAAACATTTTTAGTTTCGACCTGCGGAGGGCGCCGGCGGCCGAGGCCTTCCGCCAGCTAAACTATATTGAGGTGGAGATGGAGAAAGGGTCAGACTCCAGCGGCCCCCAGACCCCAAGGACCCCTTCCACTCCCCTGCCCCAAACCCCCACCCACCGGACAGAGCTTTATGCTGTTATTGACATCGAGCGCACCGCTGCCATGTCCAGCCTGCAGAGGGCGCAGCCTCGGGACGATGGGACGGCCAGGAAAACACGACACAACAGCACTGACCTGCCCATGTGAGCCGACACACAAGATACACCCGCCGCCGGCCTGAAGCACGCGGTTAGCGAGAGCGGTTAGCCGGAGATACTCCTGGTAGCTGGGGTTTGCTAGCTAAGTTAAAGCAACACTATAGAAAATTGGCATTTCTTGCTACTGGGATCTCCTACAGTCGCTAACCTCTGCATTACTGTCAGCGGAGCGTCACAGTGACTCTCAAACTGTTATTTTAAGCTGAAATGCGACGTAGTGTTGCTTTAAATCTGTTATCTTGGGTTAGCCTGAGGTAAATCTGTTATCTTGGGTTAGCCTGAGGTAAACCTGTTAGCTGGGGTTAGCCTGAGGTAAATCTGTTATCTTGGGTTAGCCTGAGGTAAAGCTGTTATCTTGGGTTAGCCTGAGGTAAACCTGTGGTCTGTGCTGAAGGTGCTCTGGTGTTTATGATTTTTAAAGTGTCTGAGGCTCATCAGGCACTGAAAGGGCTTGCAGGAGTTACCTGAACAGGTTTGGACCAAAAACACTACACTGTCTCATTCTTTTAAACATGAAACTTCAAAGAGTGAACGGAACTCTCACCTGTTTTTATTCTTTAACTTATTACCTGGACTTCACTTTTATATTAAAACAGCGAATCTGTGTGATTACTTTCAACAGGAGTGTGTGTGTGTGTGTGTGTGTGTGTGTGTGTTTGGTTGTTGTGCCAAAAGATTTAAACAAAACAATAAATTCTGTATTGAAGTATTAAGTAATATTCACAAACATATACTATATTGCAAGTACAAATTATAATAAACTGAATTTAAAGCCACTTGAAATACCATAGCAACCACCTAATAATACCCTAGTGACTACAAGGGACAACCTAGAAACTGTCATAGTAAAAGCCTATCAGTAATCTAGTTATTACAATTTATAATATGGCAACCACACCCCATAGAACCACAGCCCCTTAGAAACCACCTCCAATTCACAGCAACATCCTAGTAACCCTTTCAAGTATTATAGAAACACCTTAGCAACCACCTCCAGTAACACACCACCCAAGCAACCACCTCCAATACTACAGCAGCACCTTAACAACTACCTCGAGTACTACAGAGGCATCCTAGCAACCACTTCCAATAGCACAGTGTCCACCTCCACAACCACAATACCCTAACAACCACCCCCAGTACAACAGCAACACCCTGACAACCACCCCCTGGAACCACAGCAACACCCTGGCAACCACCCCCAGTAACGCAGCACCCTAACAGCCACAACACCCTAACATCCACCTCAAATACCACAGAAATACCCTAGAGACCATATTTAATAACACAGCAACACCCTGGCAACCACCCCTAGTACCACAGCAACACCCTGGCAACCACCCCTAGTACCACAGCAACATCATAGCCACTATCCCCAGTACCACGGTAATATTCTGGAAACCACCCCCAGTACCACAGCAACACCCTGGCAACTACTAGTACCACAGCAACATCATAGCCACTATCCCCTAGTACCACAGCAACACCCTGGCAACCACCCCCAGTACCACAGCAACATTTCATTTTATTTCAGATTTTAAGAGTTTTAGAAAAGAGGTGGAGTCTCCCCTTAAAGATCATTGTTAGTCCTGAGTTCCGTTGTTTTTATTGGCCAGAGAAACTCACTGTTTACCTTTTCCTAAAACAGCTGATATTAAGGTTCTAGTTCCCTTTAAAGAGCGTCCTGAGCTCCAGTTATACCCACCCATTCACCTTCTTTCAGCTTCATCCCTTACAGATAAACACACTGTGCCTTAAAGACTGATATATGTAAATGAGGTCTGCTATGATTGGCTGTATTCTGTCTTATTCAAAAAGAAATCCCGGCTGCAGCACTCCTTATAAGCTCCGTGTGAATGAGCCTGGGTTAAATATTTATGCAAAGGCAGATTAATGTTAAACCAGGATACCATGGCAACAACCTAGGAGTGTCATAGTGACAGCCTTGTAACCCCCTAGCAACCATGAATAAACCAAAGAAAAAAACAAAGCAAAACTCATCAGTATTCTAGCTATCACCACCAATAACATAGCACCTGCATGGCAACATCCTAGCAACCACCTCCAATACCATAGCAACACCCTAGCAACCACCTGGCCAAACACATGGATTGGTTATGGACACCATACCAAACAGCTCAGCTACCATAGCAACCACCCAGAGGTAATATAGTAATTAAATATGTGTACAGTATGTGTGTGTGTACTGTACGAGTGTGTGAGTGTGTCCGTGCAGGTTTTTGTGACATCACAAACATGGTTGCTTTATACTGCGTTAGTTTCCACATGGGGGCGCTGTGGAGCAGACAGGGGGCGGTACGCCTTTACCCGGAGTTTACAGATGACCTCACACTCGCGGCTCAGGTCTCTGTAATAGGGGCCCTTTAACACGGGGGGCCGAGTCGGACAGTGGGTGTTTGCTGCACTGCGGTACAGATACGCAGCTTTAATGAAGAGTGATTATGGGATGTAAACAAAATGTTTGTATTTTATTAAAACAATAAACATTGTGTATTTTGTGACATGTTTACTTTTCCATCCTTAACCTTTTCATTACCAAACACTAAACACAATACAGTTAACATACAAACACTGGCCACTTTATTAGAAACACCTACCTTGCGCGTAGTTACTGGCCACTTTATTAGAAACACCTAGCTTGTGCTTCCACTCACTGGCCACTTTATTAGAAACACCAGCCTTGGGCTTCCACTCACTGGCCACTTTATTAGAAACACCTACCTTGTGCTTCCACTCACTGGCCACTTTATTAGAAACACCTAATAAACCTAGCAGCTCCAGCACCATCACAATGAACACTGGGGCACCTCAGGGCAGTGTGCTGAGTCCTCTGCTGTTCACCCTGCTGACTCATGACTGTGTTGTGAAACACAGCTCTAACAGCATCATAAAGTTCGCCGATGATACAACTGTGCTGGGTCTCATCAGCAAAGGCGACGAGTCAGCATACAGAGAGGAGGTGCAGCAGCTGACAGACTGGTGTACAGTCAACAACCTTCACTGGAATGTAGAGAAGACCAAGGAAATGGTTGTTGACTTCAGGAAAACAAGACAAGACCACTCTCCGCTCAGCATCAACGGCTCCTCTGTGGAGATCGTTAAGAGCACCAAGTTCCTTGGTGTCCACCTAGCGGAGAACCTCACCTGGTCCCTGAAAACCAGCTCTACAGCCAAGAAAGCCCAACAGCATCTCTACTTCCTCCGGAAGCTGAGAGAGGCCTGTCTCCCTCCACCCATCCTCACCCTCTTCTATAGAGGGACCATAGAGAGCATCCTGAGCAGCTGCATCACTGCCTGGTTTGGGACCTGCACAGCCTCTGACCGCAAGTCCCTCCAACGCATTGTGAGGACAGCTGAGAAGATCATCGGAGTCTCTCTCCCCTCCGTCATGGACATTTACACCACCCGCTGCATCCGCAAAGCAACCAGCATTGTGGATGACTCCACCGACCCTTCACACAGACTGTTCTCCCTCCTGCCATCAGGAAGAAGGTACCGCAGCATCCGGTCCAACACGACCAGACTCTGCAACAGCTTCTTCCCCCAAGCCATCAGACTTCTCAACTCAACTCAACTTCTGAACTGATATCTTTCTGCTACATGCACTCTCTCTCTCTCTCTCTCTCTCTCTCTCCCTCTCTCTCTCTCTCTCTCTTTCCAACCATTGACCCCAGATAACATGGGAAGCATTTTTGCACAAGCATTTGCACTAATAACTTTACTACCTCACTGGACTCAAATAATTGCCGGTAGTGTGCAAATTATGCAGTGTGTATAAATATTATTATTCTCTGTCTGTACTGTGTTGTGTTGTCTGTCCGCACTTGTACTGTGTTGCACTTGTGTTCTGTATGCACTGTCTATGTTGCACCATGGTCCTGGAGGAGAGTTACTGGCCACTTTATTAGAAACACCTACCTTGTGGTTGATCACTGGCCACTTTATTAGAAACACCTACCTTGCGCGTAGTTACTGGCCACTTTATTAGAAACACCAGCCTTGTGCTTCCACTCACTGGCCACTTTATTAGAAACACCAGCCTTGTGCTTCCACTCACTGGCCACTTTATTAGAAACACCTACCTTGTGCTTCCACTCACTGGCCACTTTATTAGAAACACCAGCCTTGTGCTTCCACTCACTGGCCACTTTATTAGAAACCCCTACCTTGTGCTTCCACTCACTGGCCACTTTATTAGAAACGCCTACCTTGTGCTTCCACTCACTGGCCACTTTATTAGAAACACCTACCTTGTGCTTCCACTCACTGGCCACTTTATTAGAAACACCAGCCTTGTGCTTCCACTCACTGGCCACTTTATTAGAAACACCTACCTTGTGCTTCCACTCACTGGCCACTTTATTAGAAACACCTACCTTGTGCTTCAGCTCTGCTTGGTTGCTCAGGTGCAGGGACAGTCAGCTCACCAGCAGAGGGCAGCAGACTACCACTCAAATACTCTCAGGTTCCTTTATAAGAGTCTGGGCCTGAACTCAGGCGGACGCTCTGCTCACGAGCGCACGATAATAATCATTTATTCATTAGATAAATTAGTGACTGACAGGTGTCACTGCACCTGTTAGAGCGGACGTCACTCACCACCGCCCTCTGATGGACTGGTTGATTAGTTTACCCCCCCCCCCAAAGATTACACCCCTGTCTGAGAGAGGAGTGAGATGAAAGGAGATGGCCCAGTGTGTCAGTGGTGGGTGTACTGCAGGGCTGTGTGCTAGGCTCATTATTACTGTAATTCTCGCTCACAGTGTGTGTGTGTGTGTGTGTGTGTGTGTGTGTGTGTGTGTGAGACGCTCTGATGTCTGGTTCACGTTGTGACTCGAAAGCTTCTTTCTATCCCTGAATGTTTCGTTTCGTCAGGTCTGATGAAATGAGACAGATTTGGGTTGGAGCTTAAACTGGAATCTGAATTTAAATATATACACTGTGTCCAAAA
>NC_132879.1:426278-428778 GCF_030463535.1 Salminus brasiliensis | reverse complement strand
TACGAAGCTAATGTAGCTAACAAGTAATGGAACCTCATACCCCACCAATTAGCACTGAACCTCTGAGGCTAAACCCCAAAAATTTGCTCTGGAGATACAAAGCTAATGTAGCTAACAAGCAATGGAACCTCATACCCCACCAATTAGCACCGAACCTATGAGGCTAAGCCGCACTAATTAGCCCTGGAGCTATGAAGCAAATGTAGCTAACAAGTAATGGAACCTCATACCCCACCAATTAGCATTGGAGCTACAAAGCTAATGTAGCTAACAAGTATTGGAACCTAATACCCCACCAATTAGCACTGGAGCTACAAAGCTAATGTAGCTAATAAGTAATGGAAAGTAAAGTGTATAATGTTATACCCCACCAATTAGCATGATGCTAACTGCATGCCTTATCTGGATGACAGAGTTTCTGTGAAGTATCACTTTAAAGTAGTGTGCAGTGGAGGAGTGAGCTGAAGGGAATAAAGCTGTTGTAGAGATTTGGGACGAGGCCGTGCCGTCGCTGGAGCCCACGGGCTGAGGCTGTGATATCAGGGTTTATCCTCCAGCAGTGCCGTCACGCTCCTGTGAGTGTGTGTGTGTGTGTGTGTGTGTGTGTGAGTGTGTGTGAGTGTATGTGTGTGTGTGAGTGTGTGTGTGTGAGTGTGTGTGAGCTGGTGATAAAGCTGCTGAAGGAAAGCCCCTCTCTCTCCTGGTGGGCTATAAATAGAGCGCTATAAATAGATCCGGAGCTCTCAGGAGTAAAACTGAGTCAGGAGTCCAGAGGAGGAGCGCTCGGTCAGACCACGGCGAGCACCAACCGAAACCGGCAGAGCTCCACCTCTTTACAGCAGCGGTTACTCTGTGTGGACAAAAGTATTGGGACACCTGCTCATTCACTGTTTCTTTTAAACTCAAGAGTGTTAAGGAGTTTCTCCTGCTTCTGTTGGAGTAACAGAGAGCAACAAGAGTGTTAGTGAGGTCAGGATGTTGGATTATGATCACCTCCCCAACTCGTCCCACCCTAAAGTTCTGGATGGAGCTCCACCACCATCATTCCAGAGGACACAGCTCCTCCACCGCTCCTCAGCTCGATGCTGGGGGTCAGTCAGATTGCTCACTAAACTATCGCTTTAAAGGGTGGGTGGGGACCGACTGAGCCCGACCACGTCTAGATGTGTGTGTCGTGCCACAGAAACCTGAATGAATGCATCATTTCACACTCCTAAAAGTCAGGGCCAATTACGGCGGGCCGGTTGCCATGGTGACGCGGTCGTCCCGGCTATAAAAAGCCACGTGTTCCTTATTTTACATAATTCCGTCACTTCGGATTTTCCGCGCTTCAGTCTGACACACACCACCTTACATTATTGACCAGTTTACACCACCCTCTTACTGTCACACACACTCACTCTGACAGGGTGTGTGTGTGTGTGTGTGTGTGTGGGAGAGTTAGGAGTGTGTGAAAGATTTAAGACGACACAACATCGGCTGATCCTCTGTACTGTACAGATCCCAGAGAGAGAGAGAGTCTCCTGTAGACGGCTCCCAGGTCGTCGTCTCCACAGAGACGAATCCAGGACTGTCCGCCATGGTGTCCAATCGGCACAGAAGAATCCAGGGGCGGAGCCAGACTCGCATACTCATATATATATATATATCTACACAGACGGGCGCGGTGGTCTCTAAATGAGGGGTGTTCAGGTCAGTCTCTGGAGTACTGCTGTGTATCTCCAACAGACGCTCGTCAACAGTCAGACGGTCGTCAACAGTCAGACGGTCGTCAACAGTCAGACGCGATTGTCAACAGTCAGACGGTCGTCAACAGTCAGACGGTCGTCAACAGTCAGACGCGATTGTCAACAGTCAGACGGTCGTCAACAGTCAGACGGTCGTCAACAGTCAGACGCTCGTCAACAGTCAGACGCGATTGTCAACAGTCAGACGGTCGTCAACAGTCAGATGGTCGTCAACAGTCAGACGCTCGTCAACAGTCAGACGCGATTGTCAACAGTCAGACGCTCGTCAACAGTCAGACGCTCGTCAACAGTCAGACGGTCGTCAACAGTCAGACGCGATTGTCAACAGTCAGACGCTCGTTGCTATCTCAGCAGTGAATTGTCAACACAGGCGCGTGCAGCCCGACGCTCGTACCCCCCCCACGCTTTACACCACTGATATATCAACCCGCCGAGGTCAGTCAGACCGCCCCTGGCTCTTAAAGGGATCGGCGAGAGACACCCTGATTGGTTTATTACTGCATGTTACTCCCCCCCAAAAAAACACCCATGATTCATTAACAGACTCAGTACAGGACTTTTCGGGACGCGCAAGAAGAACTTTTCCCGCCGTTACCATAGCAAAGACACACTGACACGCCCCCTAAATCAAGCTGTGCAGTTGACAGTTTGCCTAAAGATTGCTAAAATAGAGCCCTCCAGAATCAACTTCTTAATCTGGGTTAAAATTAGGGAAGAGGTCACACCTCCAACTGTCCAATTACTGATACTAA
>NC_132879.1:403778-421278 GCF_030463535.1 Salminus brasiliensis | reverse complement strand
GTGTGAGTGTGACCTGTAGGAGGCGTGAGTGTGTCCTGTAGGAGGTGTGAGTGTGTCCGTTAGGGGGTGTGAGCGTGTCCAGTAGGAGGCGTGAGTGTGTCCTGTAAGGGGCGTGAGTGTGTCCTGTAGGAGGCGTGAGTGTGTCCTGTAGGAGGCGTGAGTGTGTCCAGTAGGAGGCGTGAGTGTGTCCTGTAGGTGTGAGTGTGACCTGTAGGAGGCGTGAGTGTGTCCTGTAAGGGGCGTGAGTGTGTCCTGTAGGATGGTCGAGTGTGTCCGTTAGGGGGCGTGAGTGTGTCCAGTAGGAGGCGTGAGTGTGTCCTGTAAGGGGCGTGAGTGTGTCCTGTAGGAGGCGTGAGTGTGACCTGTAGGAGGCGTGAGTGTGACCTGTAGGGGGCGTGAGTGTGACCTGTAGGGGGCGTGAGTGTGTCCAGTAGGAGGTGTGAGTGTAACCTGTAGGAGGCGTGAGTGTGTCCTGTAAGGGGCGTGAGTGTGTCCTGTAGGATGGTCGAGTGTGTCCGTTAGGGGGCGTGAGTGTGTCCGTTAGGGGGCGTGAGTGTGTCCTGTAAGGGGTGTGAGCGTGTCCAGTAGGAGGTGTGAGTGTGTCCTGTAGGATGGTCGAGTGTGTCCGTTAGGGGGCGTGAGTGTGTCCAGTAGGAGGCGTGAGTGTGTCCTGTAAGGGGCGTGAGTGTGTCCTGTAGGAGGCGTGAGTGTGACCTGTAGGGGGCGTGAGTGTGACCTGTAGGGGGCGTGAGTGTGTCCTGTAAGGGGCGTGAGTGTGTCCTGTAGGATGGTCGAGTGTGTCCGTTAGGGGGCGTGAGTGTGTCCGTTAGGGGGCGAGTGTGTCCTGTAGGATGGTCGAGTGTGTCCGTTAGGGGGCGTGAGTGTGTCCGTTAGGGGGCGTGAGTGTGTCCTGTAAGGGGTGTGAGCGTGTCCAGTAGGAGGTGTGAGTGTGTCCTGTAGGGGGCGAGTGTGTCCTGTAGGATGGTCGAGTGTGTCCGTTAGGGGGCGTGAGTGTGTCCAGTAGGAGGCGTGAGTGTGTCCTGTAAGGGGCGTGAGTGTGTCCTGTAGGAGGCGTGAGTGTGACCTGTAGGGGGCGTGAGTGTGACCTGTAGGGGGCGTGAGTGTGTCCTGTAAGGGGTGTGAGCGTGTCCAGTAGGAGGCGTGAGTGTGACCTGTAGGAGGTGTGAGTGTGTCCTCTAGGATGGTCGAGTGTGTCCGTTAGGGGGCGTGAGTGTGTCCGTTAGGGGGCGTGAGTGTGTCCTGTAAGGGGCGTGAGTGTGTCCTGTATGATGGTCGAGTGTGTCCGTTAGGGGGCGTGAGTGTGTCCAGTAGGAGGCGTGAGTGTGTCCTGTAGGAGGCGTGAGTGTGTCCTGTAAGGGACGTGAGTGTGTCCTGTAAGGGACGTGAGTGTGTCCTGTAGGAGGTATGAGTGTGACCTGTAGGGGGCGTGAGTGTGTCCTGTAAGGGGCGTGAGTGTGTCCTTTAGGAGGTGTGAGTGTGACCTGTAGGGGGCGTGAGTGTGTCCTGTAAGGGGTGTGAGCGTGTCCTGTAGGATGGTCGAGTGTGTCCTTTAGGGGGCTTAAGTGTGTCCTTTAGGGGCCGCGAGCGTGTTCTGTAAGGGGCGTGAGCGTGTCCTGTAGGATGGTTAAGTGCGTCCTGTAGGGGGCGCTAGCCTGTCTTGTAGGGGGCGTGAGTGTGTCCTGTAGGGGGCACTAGCCTGTCTTGTAGGGGGCGTGAGTGTGTCCTGTAGGGGGCACTAGCCTGTCTTGTAGGGGGCGTGAGTGTGTCCTGTGTGTGGACAGAGTGTGTGTGGATGGCGTGTGTGTGGACGGAGTGTGTGTGAATGGCGTGTGTGTGGACGGAGTGTGTGTGAATGGCGTGTGTGTGGATGGAGTGTGTGTGAATGGAGTGTGTGTGGATGGCGTGTGTGTGGACGGAGTGTGTGTGGACAGAGTGTGTGTGGACAGAGTGTGTGTGGACAGAGTGTGTGTGGATGGAGTGTGTGTGGATGGAGTGTGTGTGGACGGAGTGTGTGTGAATGGCGTGTGTGTGGATGGAGTGTGTGTGGACAGAGTGTGTGTGGATGGAGTGTGTGTGGATGGAGTGTGTGTGAATGGAGTGTGTGTGGATGGCGTGTGTGTGGACGGAGTGTGTGTGAATGGCGTGTGTGTGGATGGAGTGTGTGTGAATGGAGTGTGTGTGGATGGCGTGTGTGTGGACGGAGTGTGTGTGGACAGAGTGTGTGTGGATGGAGTGTGTGTGGATGGAGTGTGTGTGGACAGAGTGTGTGTGGATGGAGTGTGTGTGGATGGAGTGTGTGTGGACGGAGTGTGTGTGAATGGCGTGTGTGTGGATGGAGTGTGTGTGGACAGAGTGTGTGTGGATGGAGTGTGTGTGGATGGAGTGTGTGTGGATGGAGTCTGTGTGGACAGAGTGTGTGTGGATGGAGTGTGTGTGGATGGAGTGTGTGTGGATGGAGTCTGTGTGGACAGAGTGTGTGTGGATGGAGTGTGTGTGGATGGAGTGTGTGTGGATGGAGTGTGTGTGGACGGAGTGTGTGTGGATGGAGTGTGTGTGGATGGAGTGTGTGTGGATGGAGTGTGTGTGAATGGAGTGTGTGTGGATGGAGTGTGTGTGGATGGAGTGTGTAACCCTGCTAAACAGGACAGATGAGCAAACTGCCCAGACCATTAAAGTGAAAGTGTGAGAAAATCTTTTCTTTAGGGACTACTTTCTGTAGCTGCACTACACCCTGCAGCATGTATCCCTCCACCATTTTAATGATCTGGTTCTAAAAGCAGGTTCTAGAGCCGAGCTCTTCTCAGAACTCTGGTAGAACCGTGTCTCAGGCATCAGGCAGCGTCTTCATCACCATTAGGTGAAGAACTTTCTGTGAGGAGCTTTTATTAGAGCTTCAGCTCCACTGTAGAACTCCAGCTCTGACTGGGGGAGCTTATCTAGAACCGAGGGTTCCACACCACCAAACCCTCCAAACCCCCCCAAACCCACTAACCCAAGGCCACCAAGGAGTTCCCCTTTCAGATGCTGGAGTTCTATCATTCCGGTTCTGGAGGCCCGGATTCCTGAACACCTGATTCAGCTCAGCTGCCAGGTTTAATAGGTCTGTTAGAGCAGGGAGCCTTGTGCTGGACTCCAGCCCCCTTTGCCCACCCCTGTTTCTTTTGTATGTGTGTGTTTGTGTGTGTGTGTGTGTGTGTGTGTGTGTATGTGTTTGTGTGTGTGTATGTGTGTGTGTGTGTGTTTGTGTGTGTGTGTGTGTGTGTGTGTGTGTGTGTGTGCTGGGTTCTGCTCCAGTGGGAATTAAAGCCTATATGAATGTGATTGGGGCCATAAAACACTCAAACACTGATTACAGAGACTGGGTTTAGATTACTGATGACCTTCACCCCCCCACCACACACACACACACACACACACACACACAGCTGAAAGAAGAGAAATGGAGCTGAATGAGAGACAGAGGGAAAGACTTTCTATGACCTTCAGAATCTTCTGGGAGAAACTCAATGAAGCCCTGTGTGTGTGTGTCTGTCTGTGTGTGTGTGTGTGTGTGTGTGTGTCTGTCTGTGTGTGTGTGTGTGTGTGTGTGTGTGTGTGTGTGTGTGTGCGAGAGAGAGAAAGCAGGAGATATGGTTACAGAACTCCTCTATTAAAGTTTCCACCTTAAAGTGATCTTGCGTGTGTGTGTGTGTGTGTTTGTGTGTGTGTGTGTGTGTGTGTGTGAGTGTGTGTGTGTGTGTGAGTGTGTGTGTGTGTGTGAGTGTGTGTGCGAGAGAGAGAAAGCAGGAGATATGGTTACAGAACTCTTCTATTAAAGTTTCCACCTTAAAGTGATCTTGCGTGTGTGTGTGTGTGTGTGTGTGTGTGTGTGTGTGTGTGTGTGTGTGAGTGTGTGTGTGTGTGTGAGTGTGTGTGATCCAGTAAATAGAACTGTAATACAGGCTGATCAGTAAACACTCCTCTAAAGAACAGCTTCACCTCTGCTGTATGGAGCACCCATTCTCAGTGGTTATGCTACACTCGTTTCCATGGTTACACTACACCCATTGTCAGTGTTTAGTGTCAGTGTTAGCGTTCAGTGTCAGTGTTTAGTGTCAGTGTTAGCGTTCAGTGTTAGTGTTTAGTGTTAGTGTTTAGTATTAATGTTCAATGTTAGAGGTTAGTGTTAGTGTTTAGTGTTCAGTGTTAGCATTTAATGTTAGAGGTTAGTGTTAGTGTTTAGTGTTCATTGATAGTGTTCAGTGTTAGTGTTAATGTTTAGTGTCAGTGTTCATTGGTAGTGTTCAATGTTAGTGGTCAGTGTTAGCGTTTAATATTAGAGGTTAGTGTTAGTGTTCAGTGTCAGGGTTTAATGTTAGTGGTCAGTGTTAGCGTTTAATATTAGAGGTTAGTGTTAGTGTTTAGTGTTCAGTGTTAGCATTTAATGTTAGAGGTTAGTGTTAGTGTTCATTGATAGTGTTCAGTGTTAGTGTTAATGTTTAGTGTCAGTGTTCAATGTTAGTGTTCAGTGTCAGTGTTCAGTGTCAGGGTTTAATGTTAGTGTTCAGTGTCAGTGTTTAGTGTCAGGGTTTAATGTTAGTGTTCAGTGTCAGGGTTTAGTGTCAGGGTTTAATGTTAGTGTTCAGTGTCAGGGTTTAATGTTAGTGTTCAGTGTCAGGGTTTAATGTTAGTGTTCAGTGTCAGTGTTTAGTGTCAGGGTTTAATGTTAGTGTTCAGTGTCAGGGTTTAATGTTAGTGTTCAGTGTCAGTGTTTAGTGTCAGGGTTTAATGTTAGTGTTCAGTGTCAGGGTTTAATGTTAGTGTTCAGTGTCAGGGTTTAATGTTAGTGTTCAGTGTTTAGTGTCAGGGTTTAATGTTAGTGTTCAGTGTCAGTGTTTAGTGTCAGGGTTTAATGTTAGTGTTCAGTGTCAGGGTTTAATGTTAGTGTTCAGTGTTTAGTGTCAGGGTTTAATGTTAGTGTTCAGTGTCAGTGTTTAGTGTCAGGGTTTAATGTTAGTGTTCAGTGTCAGTGTTTAGTGTCAGGGTTTAATGTTAGTGTTCAGTGTCAGTGTACCCAGTGTACCCGCACCCTGAGAACACCTGCATCTATCTGCTCCACCGTCAACAAACCTGAGTGATCACGTGTAAGCAGCGAGACGACAGCTCCAGCATCTCAGAGTACTACAATTCCCTGGGTCCGCGAACCCCTGGACCTGCAGCCCTTATCTAAGAAACATTAATGACCAAAAGCTGAACTAAACATATAAGTTTTCAGCTTAGATTTAAAGATTAAGACTGTGTCTGAGTCCCAAACATTATCTGGAAGGTTATTCCAGAGCTGGGGGGCTTTATAAGAAAAGGCTCTTCCCCCTGCTGAGGGTTTCTGAATTTTGGGCATGAGTAAGAGGCCAGCACCCTGAGATCTAAGTAGTCTTGATGGTTCGTAATATACTATAAGATCCTGCAGGTACTCAGGAGCGAGGCCATGTAGGGTCTTATATGTTAATAAAAGAATTTTGTATTCAATACGGAATTTAACTGGGAGCCAATGAAGTGCTGATAGAACTGGACTGATATGGTCAGATGTTCTAGCTTTAGTAAGGACCCTGGCTGCAGCATTTTGCACCAGCTGAAGTTTATTGAGGTTCCTGCTGGAACAACCTGACAGTAGTGCATTACAGTAATCTAGCCTTGAGGTAATAAAAGCATGTACTAGCTTTTCTGCGTCTTGTAGTGATAAGGAGTTTCTTAGTTTGGAGATGTTCCTAAGCTGCATGAAGGCTGTTCTACTAATATTAGCTATATGTTGCTCAAATGATAAATCTGAGTCAATGTGACGCCAAGATTTTTAGCTGCTAAACCAGGAATGATGGGAGAATCTGCCAAGTCTAACATTAAGTCTGATAGTTTATTTCTAGAGTCTTTTGGACCTAAAAGGAGAACTTTGGTTTTGTCACTGTTAAGGAGAAGGAAGTTATGTGACATCCAGAGTTTTATATCCTTTACACAGTCCTCCATTTTCTGTAGTCTAAATTTATCGTCAGGTTTGGCTGATATATAGAGCTGTGTGTCATCTGCATAGAAGTGGAAATTAACGCCATGTCTGCTTATAACTGAGCCCAGTGGTAACATGTATAATGTAAATAATAGTGGTCCTAAAATTGAGCCTTGCGGAACTCCATATCTTACTTCTGCATAGTTTGAAGATAAATCATTTATCTTTACAAATTGGAAGCGTCCAGTTAGATATGATTGGAACCATGATAGGGCTGTCCCTGTGATTCCAACCATTTTCTCTAATCTTTCTAGTAATATAGAATGATCTATTGTATCAAAGGCTGCACTAAGGTCTAGTAGGACTAATAAAGATACGTAGCCTTGATCAGAGGCAAGAAGGAGATCATTCGTAATCTTCACTAGGGCTGTCTCTGTGCTGTGATTGAGTCTGAAGGACTGTCTCTGTGCTGTGATTGAGTCTGAAGGGCTGTCTCTGTGCTGTGATTGAGTCTGAAGGGCTGTCTCTGTGCTGTGATTGAGTCTGAAGGGCTGTCTCTGTGCTGTGATTGAGTCTGAAGGGCTGTCTCTGTGCTGTGATTGGGTCTGAAGGACTGTCTCTGTGCTGTGATTGAGTCTGAAGGACTGTCTCTGTGCTGTGATTGGGTCTGAAGGGCTGTCTCTGTGCTGTGATTGGGTCTGGAGGGCTGTCTCTGTGCTGTGATTGAGTCTGAAGGGCTGTCTCTGTGCTGTGATTGGGTCTGAAGGGCTGTCTCTGTGCTGTGATTGGGTCTGAAGGGCTGTCTCTGTGCTGTGATTGGGTCTGAAGGGCTGTCTCTGGGCTGTGATTGGGTCTGAAGGACTGTCTCTGGGCTGTGATTGGGTCTGAAGGGCTGTCTCTGTGCTGTGATTGGGTCTAAATCCAGACTGGAATTTCTCATACATGTCATTTTTACTCAGGTATAAGCAGAGTTTTTGGGCCACAGCTTTTTCTAATATCTTAGATACGAATGTTAAGTTTGAGATGGGTCTATAATTAGATAATACGCTAGGATCAAGATTTGGTTTCTTGATTAAAGGTTTTATAACTGCTATTTTAAAGGTTTGGGGTACATGCCCAAGGCTAAGGGATGAATTTACAATTGTTAAAAGAGGTCCGATTATAATTGGGAGAATTTCTTTTAGCAATTTAGAGGGAATCGGGTCGAGTGTACATGTTGTACAATTAGCTGAGGATATAATTTTTTCTAGTTCAGGCTGTGGAAGTGGGTAGAAGGCTTCCAGCCTTTGTTCTAAAGCAACTACATCAGGTGACGGCCATGTTTGATTTAATAAGCAGGGTTGGATTTGTTGTCTAATATTTTCTATTTTATTATTAAAATAGTCCATAAAAACATGACTAGTTAAAGATGTTGGGATCTGGGGTTGAGTATCTGCCTGGCTTTTAGTGAGTTTAGAGATCTCATTAAAAAGAATTCTGGGATTGTTTTTGTTTTTCTCGATCAGCGAGGCCAGATACGCCGAGCGAGCTTTAGTGAGAGTCTTTCTATACTGACTAAGGCTGTCCTTCCATGCAGAGTGGAACACCTCTAGTTTGGTCGTCCGCCGTTTCCCCTCTAGTTTCCGCACTGTTTGTTTTAAGGTACGAGTTTGATCACTGGACCACGGTGCGAGCCTTTTTTGACTCATCATTTTATTTTTGAACGGTGCTACTTTGTCTAAGGTTGATCGAAGGGTAAGTGTTCAGTGTTTAGTGTTCAGCACTCAGTGTTAGTGTTCAATGTTCAGCATTAGTGTTCAGTGTTAGTGTTCAATGTTCAGCATTAGTGTTCAGTGTTAGTGTTCAGCACTCAGTGTTAGTGTTTAGTGTTCAGTGTTCAGTGTCTGTGTTTAGTATTCAATGTTCAGTGTTTAGTGCCCAGTGTTCGTGTTAGTGTCAGTGTTCAGTGTTAGGGGTTAATGTTAGTGTTCAGTATTAGTGTTTAGCGTTCAGTGCTCAGTGCTCAGTGTTCAATGTTCAGCATTAGTGTTCAGTGTTAGTGTTCAGCACTCAGTGTTAGTGTTCAATGTTCAGCATTAGTGTTCAGTGTTAGTGTTCAGCACTCAGTGTTAGTGTTCAATGTTCAGCATTAGTGTTCAGTGTTAGTGTTCAGCACTCAGTGTTAGTGTTTAGTGTTCAGTGTTAGTGTTTAGTGTTCAGTGTTAGTGTTCAGCACTCAGTGTTAGTGTTTAGTGTTCAGTGTTAGTGTTCAGCATTCAGTGTTAGTGTTTAGTGCTCAGTGTTTAGTGTTTACTGTTCAGTGTTAGTGTTCAGTGTTAGGGGTTAATGTTAGTGTTCAGTGTTAGTGTTTAGCGTTCAGTGCTCAGTGTTTAGTGTTCAATGTTCAGTATTAGTGTTTAGTGTTCAGTGTTAGTGTTTAGTGTTCAGTGTTCAGTGTTTAGTGTTTAGTGTTCAGTGTTCAGTGTTAGTGTTCAGTGTTAGGGGTTAATGTTAGTGTTTAGTATTAGTGTTTAGCGTTCCGTGCTCAGTGTTTAGTGTTCAATGTTCAGTATTAGTGTTCAGTGTTAGTGTTTAGTGTTCAGTGTTAGTGTTCAGCATTCAGTGTTAGTGTTTAGTGTTCAGTGTTAGTGTTTAGTGTTCAGTATTAGTGTTCAGTGTTAGTGTTCAGCATTCAGTGTTAGTGTTTAGTGTTCAATGTTAGTGTTTAGTGTTCAGTGTTAGGGGTTAATGTTAGTGTTCAGTGTTAGTGTTCAGCACTCAGTGTTAGTGTTTAGTGTTCAGTGTTAGTGTTCAGCATTCAGTGTTAGTGTTTAGTGCTCAGTGTTTAGTGTTTAGTGTTTAGTGTTCAGTGTTAGTGTTCAGTGTTAGGGGTTAATGTTAGTGTTCAGTGTTAGTGTTTAGCGTTCAGTGCTCAGTGTTTAGTGTTCAATGTTCAGTATTAGTGTTTAGTGTTCAGTGTTAGTGTTTAGTGTTCAGTGTTCAGTGTTAGTGTTCAGTGTTAGGGGTTAATGTTAGTGTTTAGTATTAGTGTTTAGCGTTCCGTGCTAGTGTTTAGTGTTCAATGTTCAGTATTAGTGTTCAGTGTTAGTGTTCAGCATTCAGTGTTAGTGTTTAGTGTTAGTGTTCAGCATTCAGTGTTAGTGTTTAGCGTTCCGTGCTAGTGTTTAGTGTTCAATGTTCAGTATTAGTGTTCAGTGTTAGTGTTCAGTGTTAGTGTTCAGTGTTAGGGGTTAATGTTAGTGTTCAGTGTTAGTGTTTAGTGTTCAATGTTAGGGGTTAATGTCAGTGTTTAGTGTAAGGGGTTAATGTCAGTTTTCAGTGTTAGGGGTTAATGTTAGTGTTCAGTGTTAGTGTTTAGTGTTCAATGTTAGGGGTTAATGTTAGTGTTTAGTGTTAGGGGTTAATGTTAGTGTTCAGTGTTAGGGGTTAATGTTAGTGTTTAGTGTTAGGGGTTAATGTCAGTGGTCAGTGTTAGGGGTTAATGTTAGTGTTTAGTGTTAGGGGTTAATGTTAGTGTTTAGTGTTAGGGGTTAATGTCAGTTTTCAATGTTAGGGGTTAATGTTAGTGTTTAGTGTTAGGGGTTAATGTCAGTGTTCAGTGTTAGGGGTTAATGTTAGTGTTTAGTGTTAGGGGTTAATGTCAGTGTTCAGTGTTAGGGGTTAATGTCAGTGTTCAGTGTTAGGGGTTAATGTCAGTGTTCAGTGTTAGGGGTTAATGTTAGTGTTTAGTGTTAGGGGTTAATGTTAGTGTTCAGTGTTAGGGGTTAATATTAGTGTTTAGTGTTAGGGGTTAATGTCAGTGTTTAGTGTTAGGGGTTAATGTTAGTGTTTAGTGTTAGGGGTTAATGTTAGTGTTCAGTGTTAGGGGTTAATGTCAGTGTTTAGTGTTAGGGGTTAATGTTAGTGTTCAGTGTTAGGGGTTAATGTTAGTGTTCATTGTTAGGGGTTAATGTTAGTGTTTAGTGTTAGGGGTTAATGTTAGTGTTCAGTGTTAGGGGTTAATGTTAGTGTTTAGTGTTAGGGGTTAATGTCAGTGTTTAGTGTTAGGGGTTAATGTCAGTGTTCAGTGTTAGGGGTTAATGTCAGTGTTTAGTGTTAGGGGTTAATGTCAGTGTTCAGTGTTAGGGGTTAATGTTAGTGTTCAGTGTTAGGGGTTAATGTTAGTGTTCAGTGTTAGGGGTTAATGTCAGTGTTCAGTGTTAGGGGTTAATGTCAGTGTTTAGTGTTAGGAGTTAATGTCAGTGTTCAGTGTTAGGGGTTAATGTTAGTGTTCAGTATTAGTGTTCAGTGTTAGTGTTAGTGTGTGTGCAGATGATCTGTATATGAATAGGTATATGAGTGTAGAAGTGTATGAAAGAGCTTCAGTACTGAACCTCAGTCCCCACAGCGTCCGGACCACAGCGGCGCGCACACACACACACACACACACACACACACACACACACACACACACACACACACACACACACCTCCTCGCTCCGTACTCCTGAAGTCGGGTCGGACGGGTCAAGATGGAACGCTCTGGACAGAAATAGTCGGGAGTGTTAGACTGATGACCTGAACCTGCCAAGGAGCGAAAACTGAGAGCAAAACAGGACACACACACACACACACACACACACACATACACACACACACTCACACACTCACATACACCTACACTCTCTCTCTCACACACACACACACACACACACACACATACACACACACTCACACACTCACATACACCTACACTCTCTCTCACACACACACACACACACACTCACATACACCTACACTCTCTCTCACACACACACACACACACACACTCACATACACCTACACTCTCTCTCACACACACACACACACTCACATACACCTACACTCTCTCTCTCTCTCACACACACACACTCACATACACCTACACATACACACACACTCACAGACACACACACTCACACACACACACACACACTCACATAAACCTACACATACACACACTCACACACACTCACATACACCTACACATACACACACACACTCACTCACACTCACATACACACACACTCTCTCACACACACACACACTCACATACACCTACACCCACACACTCACACACACCTACACATACACACACTCACACACTCACACACACACACATACACACACTCAAATACACCTACACACACACACTCAAATACACCGACACATACACACACACACTCACACACACACCTATTCATACACACACACACCTACACCTACACACTCACAGACACACACACTCACACACACTCACACACACCTACACCTACACACACACACACACACACCGAGTGTATTACTATATCTGTGGGGTGTTAAATGGCTGTAAAAGCCACACAGGGGTCATAATAACCTGGATAGTCGCTCACTCTGTCCTTCACCCTCTGGCCGCCTGACCGGTCAGTACCGCGAGGGCGAGCTCAGCGTCAGGGTGGACTGGATCTCTGCTCGGTGTGTCCAATGCTGTTCAACTGTGGTTGTCATGGCGTTAGGACTGGAACCCATGGAACCACCTGGAATACCATAGTGCACCCTGGAATACCACTGGAACAGCTTAGCACCTGCCTAGCAACCACCTGGCATCCCATAGCAAATGCTTAGCAACAGCATGGCAACCACTTGAAACAACATAGCAACTGCTTAGCAGCCCCATAGCAACCACATGGAATACCATAGCAACTGTTTAGTAACAACATAGCAACCACATGGAATACCATAGCAACTGTTTAGTAACAACATAGCAACCACATGGAATACCATAGCAACTGTTTAGTAACAACATAGCAACCACATGGAATGCCAAAGCAACTAGTTAAATTTGCATATTTTTTTGTTTTTATCAGAAGCTCAGACTCGAGTGTGCCGATACAGAATGTAATTCAATAGAAATGTAATTGATTGGGTAATTAGTAATTAGCTTGTGAAATGATAATTAGGTAATGATGTAATTATTTTAATTTAAATATCAGCACATGAGAGGACAGTGAAGGTAAGACAGGGTCTCGTCCTCTCTCACTCTGGTCAGTGTTCTGGGGTGGTCAGGGGTGTTACACAGGTGTGTGTTATATATCTGCATTCATTGATTAAGAGGGGTGTCCCAATACTTTTGTCCACAGTAAGAGAGAGCAAGGACATGGGGAGTGAGGGAGTGAGTGAGAGAGCGACGGAGCGCATGAGTGAGGGATTGAGTGAGTGAGTGAGCAAGGGAGTGAGTGAGGGAGTGAGTGAGCGAGTGAGTGAGGGAGCAAGTGATTGAGGGAGCGAGTGGGTGAGGGATTGAGTGAGTAAGTGAGTGAGTAAGTGAGGAACTGAGTGACTGAGTGAGTGAATGAGGAAGTGAGTGAGGGAGTGAGTGAGCGAGTGAGTGAGGGAGCAAGTGATTGAGGGAGCGAGTGGGTGAGGGATTGAGTGAGTAAGTGAGTGAATGAGGAAGTGAGTGAGTGAGTTAGGAAGTGAGTGAGTGAATGAGTGAGTGAATGAGGAAGTGAGTGAGTGAATGAGTGAGTGAGTGAGTTAGGAAGTGAGTGAGTGTATGAGTGAGTGAGTGAGTTAGGAAGTGAGTGAGTGTATGAGTGAGTGAGTGAGTTAGGAAGTGAGTGAGTGAATAAGTGAGTGAGTGAATGAATGAGTGAGTGAGTTAGGAAGTGAGTGAGTGAGTTAGGAAGTGAGTGAGTGAATAAGTGAGTGAATGAATGAGGAAGTGAGTGAGGGAGTGAGTGAGCGAGTGAGTGAGGGAGCAAGTGATTGAGGGAGCGAGTGGGTGAGGGATTGAGTAAGTGAGGAACTGAGTGACTGAGTGAGTGAATGAAAAAGTGAGTGAGTTAGTGAGTGAATGAGAAAGTGAGTGAGTGAATGAGTTAGGAAGTGAGTGAGTGAGTGAGTGAGTGAATGAGGAAGTGAGTGAGTGAGTTAGGAAGTGAGTGACTGAGTGAGTGAATGAGTGAATGAGGAAGTGAGTGAGTTAGGAAGTGAGTGAGTGTATGAGTGAGTGAGTGAGTTAGGAAGTGAGTGAGTGAATAAGTGAGTGAGTGAATGAATGAGTGAGTGAGTTAGGAAGTGAGTGAGTGAGTTAGGAAGTGAGTGAGTGAATGAGGAAGTGAGTGAGTGAATAAGTGAGGTGAGTAAGTGAGTGAGTGAATGAATGAGTGAGTTAGGAAGTGAATGAGGAAGTGAGTGAGTGAATGAGGAAGTGAGTGAGTTAGGAAGTGAGTGAGTGAGTGAATGAGGAAGTGAGTGAGTTAGGAAGTGAGTGAGTGAGTTAGGAAGTGAGTGAGTGAGTTAGGAAGTGAGTGAGTGAATAAGTGAGTGAGTGAGTTAGGAAGTGAGTGAGTGAATGAGGAAGTGAGTGAGTGAGTTAGGAAGTGAGTGAGTGAATGAGGAAGTGAGTGAGTGAGTTAGGAAGTGAGTGAGTGAATGAGTGAGTTAGGAAGTGAGTGAGTGAATGAGTGAGTTAGGAAGTGAGTGAGTGAGCGAATGAGTGACTGAGTGAGTGAGTTAGGAAGTGAGTGAGTGAATGAGGAAGTGAGTGAGTGAGTTAGGAAGTGAGTGAGTGAATGAGGAAGTGAGTGAGTGAGTTAGGAAGTGAGTGAGTGAGTTAGGAAGTGAGTGAGTGAATGAGGAAGTGAGTGAGTGAGTTAGGAAGTGAGTGAGTGAGTTAGGAAGTGAGTGAGTGAGTTAGGAAGTGAGTGAGTTAGGAAGAGAGTGAGTGAGTTAGGAAGTGAGTGGGTGAGTGAGTGAGTTAGTGAGTGAGTGGGTGAGTGAGTTAGTGAGTGAGCGAGTGAGTGAGTGAATGAGGAAGTGAGTGAGTGAGTTAGGAAGTGAGTGAGTGAGTAAGTGAGTGAGTGAGTGAGTGAGTTAGTGAGTTAGTGAGTGAGTGGGTGAGTGAGTTAGTGAGTGAGCGAGTGAGTTAGTGAGTGAGCGAGCGAGTGAGTGAGTGAGTTAGGAAGTGAGTGAGTGAGTGAGTGAGTGAATGAGGAAGTGAGTGAGTTAGGAAGTGAGTGAGCGAGTTAGGAAGTGAGTGAGTGAGTAAGTGAGTGAGTAAGTGAGTGAGTGAGCGAGTGAGTGAGTGAGTGAGTGAGCGAATGAGTGAGTGAGTGAGTGAGTAAGTGAGTGAGTGAATGAGTGAGTGAGTGAGCGAGTGAGTGAGTGAGTGAGCGAATGAGTGAGTGAGCGAATGAGTGAGTGAATGAGCGAGTGAGTGAGCGAGTGAGTTAGTGAGTGAGTGAGTTAGTGAGTGAGTTAGTGAGTGAGCGAGTGAGTGAGTGAGTGAGCGAGCGAGTGAGTTAGTGAGTGAGCGAGTGAGTGAGTGAGTGAGTGAGTGAGCGAGTGAGTGAGTGAGTGAGTGAGCGAGTGAGTGAGTGAATGAGGAAGTGAGTGAGTGAGTTAGGAAGTGAGTGAGTGAGTGAGTGAGTGAGCGAGCGAGTGAGCGAGTTAGTGAGTGAGTTAGTGAGTGAGCGAGTGAGTGAGTGAGTGAGTGAGTGAGTGAGTGAGTGAGCGAGTGAGTGAGTGAGTGAGTGAGCGAGTGAGGGATAGAAGGGTCTCTGAGGGAGGTCTCTCTGATTGGATGTGGTTCTGTACTTGTGCCACTAACAGAACACGTCTCTGCTGATTGGCTGACATTTCACAGCTGGAGTGATCTGTCTGACTTTAGTTCTTCTGATATTTCCTCAAATAGAAACACACACACACACACACACACACACACACTCTCTCTCTCTCTCTCTCTCTCTCTCTCTCTCTCTCAGGACTTCCTGGATCATTTTGCAGCCCACCAGACAAGCTAAAAGCTGGAGTTGCTGCCAAACCCAGAATTATCCCCCGCCGCTTCCATCTCCCAAAATTAGAACAGGAGGAAAGGCCAGAGAAACGCCTCGGAAAGCTAAACCAGCTGGACCAGAACTTCTCCAGCACAGACTCGGACTGAGAAGCCCGAATTCAAAGGCGTTGGATGAGAGAGAGGGAGGATCAGTGAGCCGCAGTGATGGAGGTTCAGATCCACTCGTCTTCAGTCTCTGGTTTATCTGCTGGATCTCTCCTTCGTCAGATCTCAGCTCCTCCGTTTAATCTGGCTCCGAAACCCGACCTACTTCGGTCCTGACTGCACCATCTGCTGTGGCCCAGAGGAGGACGGGTTCCCTCTTTGAGATTCGGTTCCTCTCAGTGGTTCTTCCTCCTGCTCATAGAGAGTTTCTTCCTTTTAAGTCTTGGTTTACCTTCTGCCAGCGCCTCCCACAGGTGAACACAGGGAGCACACGCACCTGCCCGTCCACGTGACGGAGAGGAAAACAGGAAAACAGGACTCGTCGGGCCAGGTCCGGTTCTGACGGTCACGCGTCCGTTGTAGGAGATGGTAGACAGGGGTCAGCATGGGTACTCTGACCTGTACCGCTTTATGTTCTTTGTGAAAAAGAACTGTAGAGCAGAGCTCCTCATCTGTTAAACATGGTGGAGGGAGTGTCATGTATGTCATGTATGTCGCTCTCTGTATGGCTACCTGGCTCACCCTTCCTCACTGATGATGTAGCTTAGTGTGGGCAGAGTTCTGGAGAGAGTCTTCCCACTATTGCTGCAGTGTATAGCGCCACCTAGGGGCCCTAATTTAGTGCAATAAAAATACACTATCTGGACAAAAGTATTGGGACACTTTCTCATTTACTGTTTCTTCTGAAATCAAGACTATTAAAAGAGCTGATCCAGCTTCTGTTGGAGTTAATGTCTCTACTGTCCAGGGAAGAAGACTTTCTACTAGATTTTAGAGGAACATTGCTGTGAGGATTTGATTGCATTCAGTAACTAGAGCATACGTGAAAGACGTCAAGACGTTGCATGCTCACCACCCCAACTCATCCTATTCAAAAGTATTGGATGGAGCTCCACCACCATCATTCCAGAGAACACAGTTCCTCCACTGCTCCACAGCTCAATGCTGGGGGGCTTTATATACACCCCTCTACTAGCCCACGCCTGACATTAGGCAGCATGGTGCCAATAGGTTCATTATGTTGATCTGCTCCAGAGAGTCCTATTCTATTGGCAGTACTTCTTCTCTACAGGGACTAGACAAGCTGTGTGTGCATTTGCACATCTGTGTCAGCAATTTAGTGCATTCATTAGAAGAGGTGTCCACAAACTTTTGGACACATAGTGTAAACAGAAAGGGTTCATGGCTGCTGTTAGACATCAGGGTCAGTGGGAGATCTGTGGTGTCCTCATCAACCACCTCTTCTGCTTCTCCTGCTTGTTTCCATGGCCTGATCATGAGCTCCCATTTCTACAAAGCTTCCACTGAGTGCCCAGTGTGGGAGTGGTGGTGTAATTGGAGCCTGCAGCAAAGAACCTGTGCTCTCTCGCTCTCTCGCTCTCTCGCTCTCTCCCTCTCACTCTCTCACTCTCTAAGGCTAATGATCCACACATGTTCAGCTCCTGGAGGTTTAGCTCCTCTGGAATGATGGAGCACTGGACACATGTATAGCGCCCTCTATGCTGTATAAGATAAAGGCGTGTTGTGGTGAGACCTGCGGCTGAACATCAGCAGCCTGAGCCTGAGAGAGCACAGTCAGCCATGCTCTCTCTGTGTGGGTAGATGGCGCTCTCCCCCCCTCATCACTCCCGTTGTGATGCTGGCCAGCTCAGGCTACCATGCTGCGTTTTCCTCCGAGCACGTTAGCTGCCTAGTGATGCTGCATTGGCGGTCCTCAACCTCCTCCTGGCAGGTCCTCGAGACATTGGCCCCAGAAGCCCTGCCGGTGCTCCTGATCACAATACATTAAAATCACTGTAAAATCCTCAGAGTGAAATCACTCAACAGCCCAATCTCTAAATGAATCCAGACAAAATCAAATGTTCTTATTTAACTTTCTCTTCGTTGCATTATCTGCTGCCCTCATCAGATTCAGACCCTGACTCTGGTCTACAAAGCCAAGACTGGACCAGCCAGCCCCTCCGTACTTGATGGCGATGGTCAAAAGCCTGATCTGCACCAAGAGCCCTTCCAGCTTCAAGTACGGCTCGGCTCGACCCGCCATCCTTTAAGATCCACGGAAGACGAGCGTCCAGACTTTTTACTGTCCTGCACCGAAGTGGAGGAACGAACTTCCCCTGGGTGTCCGAACAGCAGAGTCCAACGCTCGCTGTCCTCAAACCCAGACTGAAGACCCTCCTCTTCTGAGAGGACTCAGGTTAAGAGTAGAGTATTATGGTCTCCTTACTGACTTGTTTAGTAGAGTCTAAGATTAGAGGATCTTCTGGAGTCTAGTCTGTATAAACTAGCTGAGGGTGTTTTCTGAGAGACAGTGAAGCTCTTCAGGGAGTCGCTCTGGAGAAGAGCTTCTGCTAAACGCCTTTAAAGTAAAGGTAGTGTTCAAATTGCCACTCTGAAAAGTAATACACCTTAGTGTTTAATAAGCCTTGGAGAGTAAATTCACTTGATATAACACACATAATAAACCGTTATTTTTGTCATTGTAATGTTTTGATGATTTC
>NC_132879.1:376278-398778 GCF_030463535.1 Salminus brasiliensis | reverse complement strand
GGGGGTTGCCATGGTTTTCTAGTGGGTTGCCATGTTTTTTCAGCTGGTTGCTTGGTTGTTGCTATGGGGCTGCTATGGTGTTGCTGTGTATTTTCCAGAGGGTTACTATGTGTTTGCTTTGTGGTTGCTATGGTTTTTCAGTGGGTTACTATATTTCACTACACTTTTGTTTTTTTTTAAACATTTGCTATGATTCTCCAGTGAGATGGTATGGGGTTGCTATGGTATTCCAGCGGGTTGCTTGGGTGTTGCTATGGGGTTGCTACAGGGTTGCTTTTGGGTTGCTATGGTACTCCAATGAGATTCTATGGGGTTTCTTTGGTGTTGCTGTGGTTTTCCAGAGGGTTACTATGTGTTTGCTTTGTGGTTGCTATGGTTTTCAGTGGGTTACTATATTTCACTACACTGTTCAAAGTGGCTGCTCTGTTTTTTTCTTTAAACATTTGCTATGGTTCTCCAGTGAGATGGTATGGGGTTGCTATGGTGTTCCAGCAGGTTGCTTGGGTGTTGCTATGGGGTTGCTACAGGGTTGCTTTTGGGTTGCTATGGTACTCCAATGAGATTCTATGGGGTTGCTTGGGGGTTGCTATGGTATTCCAGTGGGTTACTATGGGGATGCTATGTGGGTGCCATTTCTGATTCTAAGTACACATGCCAAGGTGTAGGATGCAAGGTGGTTGCTATGCTATTCCAGGTGGTTGCTAAGTGTTGTAGTGTCCCACAGGGTTGCAGGTGGTAAGGTCCGGTTAGGGGAGTTATTGGAGGAGCACTGCCGGACTCTCCCAGCTGTTCCTGGATCAGCCTGTTAGTCAGAACTCCTTCTGGTGAGGGTTCAGGAACAGGTCCATCCTCTGTTAGATACGATAACAGCTCCATCCATTATTCAGCCGGCGGGTGGAGGACTAGAGCCCTGTAATTGCCGCGTGGTTTAAAGCCGTGCCAGGACGGAATGCTGGGGAATAGCTGTGCTGGAATGCTGGATGGAGCCAAAGCCCAATTAAGCTCTCTCACGATGGAGCTTCATCTCCAACCGTAAGACTCAATTATGGATCGATTCCCATCGGTTCTCCGAGCCGCTGGACCCGCAACAGGGTGTGGAGTCGGGTCGCTCCGGTGCAGCGAGCTGTACAGTGGAAAATATTTCCCCACCCTGACGCTGATGTTATTGATCAGCCTGATCCTCACATTACCTCACTGTGAGCCAGTCTGCACACACCTTCAATCACTGTGTGGGCGGGGCTCAACTGCTGTAGGCTGAATGGGCGGAGCCCAGTTTCCTAAATGTGAAAATGCACATTTGAAAGATGTTTGCACACACACACGCACACACACACACACACACACACACACACACACACACACTTCATGTGGTTTTAACTCACACACACTTCATCAACTACTGACTGCCGCCAGCGCAGCTGCTTTGTGTGTGTGTGTGTGTTTACCACAGAGATGACCTTGAGAACACACACACACACACACACAGAACCTCTTTTCACTGCACTGCACTCTTATGAAGCTGCTGGTCTCATAGCAACAGGCTCCCAGTGGGCGGGGCCAGAGCCAAACGGCTGGATTCTGATTAGACCAAAGGAGAAAGTTCATCATTAACAGACACACACTGTCTGTCTCAGACACACACACACCTTCATCTGGACCACAGAACTGAGGCTAGACTCAGGATCAGGATCAGGATCAGGATCAGGATTAGGATTGGAATCAGGATTAAGATCAGGATTAGGATTGGAATCAGGATTAAGATCAGGATTTGGATCAGGATTAAGATCAGGATTAAGATCAGGATTAGGATCAGGATTAAGATCAGGATTAGGATCAGGATTAAGATCAGGATTAGGATAATTCCTTACAGTTATAAACACTACCTTTAACACTGATATATTGAAATGAGCTCTGTTCTGATTGGCTGCTGTATATTGTACCTTATTTAAAAAGCAGAATGGCCTGAAACCCTCCTTATAACCTCAGTGTGAGTGGGTGGGGCCTAACTGCTGTAGGCTGAATGGGTGGGGTTAGCTAGAACCAAGCGTTTCACTTCAAACCCCCACTCTGACTGACTCTGTTCATCTGATCTGAATAATTAGGTGGAGAATTGTAGAAAGTGGGTGGAGTCCCCCTTAATGCAAGGTGTTAATGCAAGCTTTTATAGCCTCAGCAGCATCAGACACACAGTTAGAGTCTCAGTCTGGAGCGTTTCTATGACGACGTGAGGAGGGGCTGTGAGATGGAGATTTAAAAAGCTGTGTGTGTGTGTGTGTGAGAGTGTGTGTGTGAGTGTGTGTGAGTGTATGTGTGTATGTGTGTGTGGTCTTTATATACCGTTTTACCACATTTAGGAGGTGTGTGACTCAGAGCACCACTAGAGAGTGAGGCAATAACTCTAATCAGGACCCTCTAGAGCCGGGGTTCTCAAATGTTCCGCAGCCACTGACACTGTTTATATCCCCAGTTTAGTCATTCCCAGCCCCCCCCCACTATCTAGAACCCCCAAAACACAATGCTACCAGTGCTGTGATCAGAGGCTCCATCCTATCTTCTCAACATGCAAATCAAGAGTATTAAAGAGCTGATCCAGCTTTTTGATAGAAGACTTTCTACTAGAGTTTGGAGAAACATTGCTGTGAGGATTTGATTGCATTCAGTAACTAGAGCATACGTGAGGTCAAGACGTTGCATGCTCACCACCCCAACTCATCCCATCCAAAAGTACTGGATGGAGCACCACCACCATCATTCCAGAGAACACAGTTCCTCCACTGCTCCACAGCTCAATGCTGCGGACACATGAAGCTGAATGCAATCAAATCCTCACAGCAATGTTCTTTCAAAATCTAGTAAAGCGCCTTCTTTTCTGGACAGTAGAGACAGTTACTCCAACAAAAGCAGGATCAGCTCTTTTAATAGCCTTGATTTCAGAAGAAGCAGGTGTCCCAATACTTTTGTCCATATAAAAAACAACCTCTTACCTTTGCTGTCCCAATACTTTTGGCTACATTTAAAGTGATCCCACACTCCAGCAGATCAGATTATTGACACAGTGTTTTCCACATTGTGTGTGTGTGTGTGTGTGTGTAGTGTCTGGAAAAGCAGACTGAGGGATGTGTGTGTGTCTGAGCTGTGCAGAAATGTCATTCATCAGAGAACATGAATCACTCTCACTATTACACTACACACACACACACACACTACACACACACACACACTACACACACACACAGAGAACACTCCTCTCATTCACACCTCATTTCCATTTGTGAGCGATTACGCTGCGATAGCTGCTGCTCTACGACCTGTTCCTCCCACACACACACACACACACACACACACACACACACAGTCAGTCAGTCAGTCAGTGTGAATGGTGGTGTTTAGTGTGAGGGTAATTGAGAGGTGTTTGCTGGTGGAGTGCTGTTTAAACTGAAGGCATTTAGCCCCCCGCTGGCTGAGTGGAGCTAGAGAGCGTTCTCCAGTCCTGCTCAGCAGATGGAGGTGTGAACCACGCCCGAGCAGCAGCACCCAAAATATCCACACTGCTCTCCTGGAAGCAGCAGCGTAGACTTCCACTCAAGAAGAACCTCAGCTAGTTTAAATAGACTCCTCTAATCTCAGACTCTACTGAACAAGTCAGTAAGGAGACCATAATACTCTTCTCTTCGCCTGAGTCCTCTCAGAAGAGAAGGGTCTTCAGTCTGGGTTTGAGGACAGTGAGTGTTGGACTCTGCTGTTCGGACACCCAGGGGAAGCTCGTTCCACCACTTCGGTGCAGGACAGTAAAAAGTCTGGACGCTCGTCTTCCGTGGATCTTAAAGGATGGCGGGTCGAGCCGAGCCGTACTTGAAGCTGGAAGGGCTCTTGGTGCAGATCAGGCTTTTGACCATCGCCATCAAGTACGGAGGGGCTGGCTGGTCCAGTCTTGGCTTTGTAGACCAGAGTCAGGGGTCTGAATCTGATGACCTGGGCAGCAGCTACAGGAAGCCAGCGAAGAGAGAACTCAGCAGAGGAGGAGCTGAACATGACTGAACTTAGAGATGTTAAAGACGACCGACCCGACCCGCTGCGTTCTGGATAAGCAGGAACCAAGTATAACTTACCTACGAGAATGAGGAACCAGAGCAGAACAGGAGAACTGAGAAGAACCTAGACTCAAATGAAGCCTTTTTTCCTGAGAGGAACCAACACTCCCTAAGAGCTTCAGGGAGAACCACTGACAGAACCTAAGACTCAAAAGAAGACCTGAGAGGAACCGGAGCTGTAGAGCAGAGACATGGAGAGGAACTAAGGACTAAAGGAACCTGAGAGGAACCGAGACTTAAAAGGATCATTAGGCCGAACCATTGAAAGGAGTCAAGGCTCAGAGGGACCCCGGAGAAGAACCACAACTAAAGAGAACCATTAAAAGGAAGCATTGAGGGCCTAGATTCAGAAGAGAACCAGAAACACAAACATGATCATCCTTCAACTGTTCCAAAACCAGACCAGCGCCAGACCAGTATAAACCAGTGCTGGATGTTTTTGAGTACTGGTATTCTGATCAACCAGCAGCAGACCACTATGAGTGTTGGTCCATGGTGAGCTGACTGTAACTGGTGTTCTGTTGGGTGTGTTTTCACTCAGCGGGGGTGTGCAGAGGTGGGCAGTAACCTCTGCTTTTAGAAAATACTTTTACTCCCGTATATTCATTTACGTACGATTCGTTCTCCTATCAACACCATCTTGCGGGACTTTGCGGGACGTTAGACCATTCAAACACAGCGATTTACTGAACACTGCAGGTAGCGAGTCTTAACACTGTGGGCTGTGGCGGGCGGAACCACTGATTTCAGAGCTGCAACTGCGACACAAACAGCCGATGCTGTTACAGAGGTGTCCCCCGGCCTCATATCATGAAAACATACTTTTTATGATTCTCACATCTGTAATTACTCTGTTATTTATTTTAATTCATTAATTAATTATTATTATTTTAAATACTACAAATTAGTCCTTGTGTGGTTTTTAAATGGATGCTTTATATTTATTTATTTTACTTCAATTCGTTTGAAGACAAACTGTTCTGGGTATTTTTGATTTGGTGGTTGTTTGTGATCCCTAAATAAGGCCGTGAAATTTAAGGACTCAAGGAGACGTTATTGTCATTCGCACCGCGGGTGGTGCATGGGGTGGAACGAAATTGAGATCTCAAGGTCCCAGTTACACCCAAAGAGCAATTATTGAATAAATAATAATAATAATAGTAATAATAATAAATCTAGAATATAAGAAGGGTAGATATAAATAGGAAAAGTGGAAAAAGCTGAGAAAAGAAGCAGCAATCTGATCACAGTATGAGATGAATATGAGATATTGAGATAATATGAGATATTGTAGTGATGTGATAATGAGATATTGAGATAATGAGATATTGTAGTGATGTGATAATGAGATATTGAGATTATATGAGATATTGCAGTGATGTGATAATATGAGATCTTGAGATAATATGAGATATTGTAGTGATGTGATAATGAGATATTGAGATAATGAGATATTGTAGTGATGTGATAATGAGATATTGAGATAATATGAGATATTGAGATTATATGAGATATTGCAGTGATGTGATAATATGAGATATTGAGATAATATGAGATATTGCAGTGATGTGGTAATATGAGATATTGAGATAATATAATATATTGAGATAATATGAGATATTGCAGTTCTATTAGATTTGTTTGATTATTAAATGGGATCGAGGAGGTAACACTAATTTACTAAGTAATCATTTAAATTGCTACTTTTACTTCTACTTGAGTGAGTACTGAGTGTTATTGTGAAGTAACAGTACTGCTTCTGGCTACTCTACTCAGCTCTGGGGGAGGGGGTCTCTAGAAGACCCTCAGTCTGAGCTTCTAACAGCAGGGTGGAGAACATCAGAGTTCAGACTTGAGCTGCTCTGAATCCTGAAGACCACACTCTGATCTTCATAAAGCTCAGTGTGTGTGTGTGTGTGTGTTTGTGTGTGTCCTGTTATCTGTCTAGACACAGTCAGATGTGTGTATGTGTGTGTGTGTGTGTGTGTGTGTGTGTGTGTGTGTGTGTGTTGTTGGAGCAGATGATCAGACAGAGAGGAGCTGAGGGAGTCCTACTCCAGCGCTGATGCAATATTCATGCCGTCTTCTCCACACACACACACACACACACACACACACACACACACACTAGCCGTCTTTATCCCAGGTCACCGATACAGCCTCTCCCTGGTTGTCATGGATACAGGCTTTGGTGGGGAGGTGTGTGTGTGTGGGGGGGCTGCTGCCAAAACAATCCGGCTCATCCCCGCTGTTTACGTGTCTCCACCATAGCAACGGTTTCCAGGGAGATTGGTGTGAAGACGACGTGGATGCGAGAGAAGGGTGGGAAGCTGAAATTCTGGCTCTGAACACGACACACACTCCTAAAATATCTCTGCAATGTACACACACACACACACACACACACACACCAAGACCAGACCACTAATACCACACCTCCACTCTCGTGTGGAGAAACAAAAGCTTTTCCACCAGTCCGACAAACACTCCAACCAGGCACAGAACCAGTTAAGCACCCAAATGATTCTTTAATGTGTCATGGTTCTGTATTCAATAAATGGACAGAAGTATTGGGACACCTGCTCATTCATTCATTGTTTCTTCTGAAATCATTATTAAATCATTTTAAAAAGAGCTGATCCTGCTTCTCTGCTGTCCAGGGAAGATGACTTTCAATTAGACCTTAGAGGAGTATTGCAGTGAGGATTTGATTGCATTGCAAGAGCTTTACTATGGTCAGGATATTGGATGATGATCACCATTCCACCTCATTATGCCCAACTCCCCAACTCATCCCATCCAAAAGTACTGGATGGAGCTCCTCCACCACCATCATTCCAGAGAGCACAGTTCTTCCACTGCTCCACAGCTCAATGCTGGGGGGCTTTATATACACCCCTCTAGCCCACGCCTGGCATTAGGCAGCATGGAGCCAATAGGGTCATGCTGATGATCTGCTCCAGAGAGTCCTATTCTATTGGCAGTTCTTCTCTACAGGGACTAGACAAGTTGTGTGTGTGCATTTGCACATCTGTGTCAGAAATGAGTGTGACTAAAAAAGTGACTAAAAGCATTCATTAGAAGGGGTGTCCACAAACATTTGGACACGTAGTGTATTCTTGGTTGTGTTATCATCATATTTTGTTTGACATTTCTTGCTTTGATCTTCAGTTTTTATTCACTGTTCTTTTATTATTTTGTGTTATTGTTTGATGTGAGCAGACATCAAAGCATTTCCCTTAGTTGTATCATGAGTGTGTGTAAGTGTGTGTGTGTGTGTGTGTGTGTGTGTGTTATACCAAGAATCTTCATTGTGAGGACCCTTAGTATGAGGACCTTCAGTTTCAGGACCTTCAGTTTCAGGATCTTCAGTATCAGGACCTTCAGTATCAGGACCTTCAGTTTCAGGACCTTCAGTATCAGGACCTTCAGTTTCAGGATCTTCAGTATGAGGACCTCCAGTATCAGGACCTTCAGTATCAGGACCTTCAGTATCAGGACCTTCAGTTTCAGGACCTTCAGTATCAGGACCTTCAGTTTCAGGACATTTAGTATCAGGATCTTCTGTATGAGGACCTTCAGTTTCAGGACCTTCAGTATCAGGACCTTCAGTTTCAGGACCTTCAGTATCAGGACCTTCAGTTTCAGGACCTTCAGTATCAGGACCTTCAGTTTCAGGATCTTCAGTATGAGGACCTCCAGTATCAGGACCTTCAGTATCAGGACCTTCAGTATCAGGACCTTCAGTTTCAGGACCTTCAGTATCAGGACCTTCAGTTTCAGGATCTTCAGTATGAGGACCTCCAGTTTCAGGACCTTCAGTTTCAGGACCTTCAGTATCAGGACCTTCAGTATCAGGACCTTCAGTTTCAGGACCTTCAGTATCAGGATCTTCAGTATGAGGACCTTCAGTTTCAGGACCTTCAGTATCAGGACCTTCAGTTTCAGGACCTTCAGTATCAGGACCTTCAGTTTCAGGATCTTCAGTATGAGGACCTCCAGTATCAGGACCTTCAGTATCAGGACCTTCAGTGTCAGGACATTTAGTATCAGGATCTTCCGGATGAGGACCTTCAGTTTCAGGACCTTCAGTGTGAGGACCTTCAGTTTTAGGATCTTCAGTATGAGGACCTTCAGTTTTAGGACCTTCAGTTTCATGATCTTCAGTATGAGGACCTTCAGTTTTAGAACCTTCAGTTTCAGGATCTTTAGTATGAGGACCTTCAGTTTTAGGACCTTCAGTTTCAGGACCTTCAGTTTCAGGATCATCAGTATGAGGACCTCTAGTATCAGGATCTTCTGTTTCAGGATCTTCAATATGAGGACATTTAGTATCAGGACCTTCAGTATGAGGACATTTAGTATCAGGATCTTCTGTATGAGGACCTTCTGTATGAGGACCTTCAGTGTGAGGACCTTCAGTTTTAGGACCTTCAGTTTCAGGACCTTCAGTTTCAGGATCTTCAGCATGAGGACCTTCAGTTTCAGGATCTTCAGTATGAGGACCTTCAGTTTCAGGACCTTCAGTTTCAGGACCTTCAGTATCAGGACCTTCAGTTTCAGGATCTTCAGTTTTAGGACCTTCAGTTTCAGGATCTTCAGTATCAGGATATTCAGTACGAGGACCTTCAGTTTCAGGACCTTCAGTTTCAGGATCTTCAGTATGAGGACCTTCAGTTTTAGGACCTTCAGTTTCAGGACCTTCAGTTTCAGGATCTTCAGTTTTAGAACCTTCAGTTTCAGGATCTTCAGTATGAGGACCTCCAGTATCAGGACCTTCCTTATCAGGACATTTAGTATAGTATAGTAATAAAAAGATGATGACAGTGGAACCCTTTTCAATACTATGTAGAACCATTTGTCAAAGGTTCCACCAATGCTTAGATTAAGGCTTCATATTAACGTAGAGTAGAGTGAAGGCTGAGAGGGAGTGAGAGTGTGAAGAGTGGGGAGGAGTGACTCCTGTTCTGGAGAGTGACTAAACAATGAGTTTTAAGGGGAGGAGAACCAGGTGAGACCCAATCAGAAAAAGACCTGAGTTTAAACGGAACACGGTGACAGAACCGGGACGGAGAGACGGGCGGGAGGAACAGAGTGTTTTCTCCTGGAGGCTGAAATCAGAGTGGAGTCGTTCTGTCCTTCATCACCCCACACTCCAAAAATCGGATCATTTTTAGATGTTCCATTACTTCTCCAGCATCCGGACCTTCAGTATCAGGGCCCTTAGTATCAGGACCTTCAGCATCCGGACCTTCAGTATCAGGACCTTCAACATCTGGACCTTCAGTATCAGGACCTTCAATATCCGGACCTTCAGTATGAGGAACCTGTCTGTCTGGCAGCTGTTTGAGTAGATCTGGTTAGAGCAGGGTTGTAATAAAGTGTGTGGGTATCGCGTTCTTCAGACCCAGCTGTTATAGCACTCCTGATGGATCTGCTCTGGAGATAAACATCTCTTCATTTGAAAACACAAACAGTAGAACAGTGAGAAGACAGTGGTGGTGAGGGAATGTTCAGCCTCGTTAATAAAGAGAGCTTTCACTGTCTCTCCGTTAAAGGTTTTGAGAAGTGACCTGAACATGTTGATTAGCTTCTGATTATAATAATAATAATAATAATTATTATTATTATATGATATGTGGCATTATATGATATATTATTATAATATTACTGCCACAAACATGTGAAATATTTCCTTTATGGCATAAAACTACATGGGAACTACAGCTAGAACTCACAGTTATACTAGCTAGGGATCTCCATGCCCCTTTTACCAGCTAGGTTATGCTAACGTAAATGATGCCATTACCAGTTTTAATGAACGCCTTTGCTTCAGTGCTGTAATCTGTGTGGTTGGTAGGTTATATGTTCAGAAGTGTCTAGAACCAAAACTTCTAACATCTTTAGCTTGTCTGCTTTGCAAGGCGTGTCCTGTAGTTCTGTTTAAAATGGTCTTTGGGATTTCAGTGGGGCACAGCAACATTTCCACGTTTCCAAGTAAACTGGGTCTACTGACTCTCCTGGGCGGGACTTTATCCCTAAACAGACGCCATGTTGTGCCTCATACAAATTCCCATATATATTTCATCCAGTCGCCAGGCTCTTCATTTATATATATATATATATATATATATATATATATATATATAACACCGCTGGCTGAACTGGATACTCTTCTTTGCTGGTTACTTTCCAGGCCGTAGACGAGAACCAGTGGAACTTCTATTAAACCTTGGGTTTCTTTCAGAGTGAGTCTCGGGAGTCCGGGTTGAGTTCCCCAGCACCTCTTTCATTTATTTAGCTTCAAGCACTTAAAATGCATGTAACACTGGCCAAACAGAGGGGAGGGCGTAGATCTCCACTGGCATTAACACGAGGCAGAGCGAGTGCACACCACAGCCCCCTCACACGTTTACATTTACAGCGTTTAGCAGAAGCTCTTCTCCAGAGCGACTCACTGAAGAGCTTCACTGTTCAGTCCAGAAGAACCTCAGCCGGTTTAAATAGACTAGATCTCACAGATCCTCTAATCATAGACTCTACTAAACACCAGTCAGTCTGGAGACCACCAGCTGCTTCTTATAACACATAACCTGAAAGGTGAGTCTTCTAGCATCAGCAGGTACCTTACCCACCCTTCACTTCCTCCTGCTGTTCAGGAATCGTTGGCACTGTTCACATCTTGTACGGCTCGACGCCACATTTACCATTTTCTACTTAATTCAGTTTTGTTTTATTTATTATTTAGTTTTTTTACTGTTTTCTTTTAATTATGATCCGGTGTCGACCCGAGGAGGACGGGTTCCCCTTTTCAGTCTTGGTTCCTCTCAAGTTTTTCTTCGCCACTTTTGCCACTAGCTTGGCTCAGACCCTGATCTCTGTAAAGCTGCTTTGTGACATTAGTTCTATAGAAGCGCTATAGAAGTAAAATTGAATTGAATCAAATTGAATTGAATCAAATGGAATTTAATCAAATTTAATAAAATTGAATTGAATTAAATCCAATCGAATTTAATCATATTGAATCGAATCGAATTGAATCCAATCGAATTAAATCAAATTGAATAGAATTGAATCAAATCAAATTTAATTAAATTGAATCGAATCAAATTGAATCGAATCGAATCAAATTGAATTGAATCGAATTGAATTGAATTGAATTGAATCAAATTGAATTGAATCAAATCGAATTAAATTGAATAGAATTTAATTGAATCAGGAACTCATTTGGAGGAAGGATTTGACAGCTGATTTGATATGAAATTCAGATTTTCTCTGATTTATTGAATGTCTTTATTTTGTAAACCTCTCGAGGTCGTGTGATATGATGGCTGCTGTTAATCTACACTACTCACCATTGGCTTGTGCCTGCGCCCAAATCACCGCCATGCTGGTTTTCTCCATACTGTGAATCTGTCTGATGTTTTTTACACTGTATCAGAATTTCCTGATGAATGAACCAATAGAAATGCTCCAAAATAACCTGGAATTAAATCTTTAAAAAAAGCTTCCACCAATGCAAAGAACCTTTTAAACAGGCAAAGAACCACTGAAGCCATGTGGTTCTTTATGCAGTATATTGACAAAAGTATTGGGACATTTACTGTTTCCTCTGAAATCAAGGCTATTAAAAGAGCTGATTCTGCTTCTGTTGGAGTAACTGTCTCTACTGTCCAGAGAAGAAGACTTTCTGCTAGATTTTGGAGAATCACAGCATTGCTGTGAGGATTTGATTGCATCCCCAAAAGTACTGGATGGAGCTCCACCATCATCATTCCAGAGAACACGGTTCCTCCACTGCTCCACAGCTCCTCAATGCTGGGGGGGCTTCATATAGGATAGGATAGGATAGTCCTTTATTAGTCCCGCAGTGGGGAAATTCACAATATATACACCCCTCTAGCCCACGCCTGGCATTAGGCAGCATGGTGCCCATAGCTTCATGTGTAGTCCTAGTCCTGGGTGCAACTTAAAGTAGCTGAATGGGTTCATTAGAAGGCGTGTCCACAAACTTTTGCTCAGTAAACCCAATAAAGAAGCTGCTCGCTGTGGGATGTTAGGAAGGTAAACTTTTATGTGAGCGCAGTAAAACTTTACACACATGTTCACGTCCAGCTGTTCTGTACAGGTTACGACCGAGGGTCAGCATGCTCTACACAACACCAACAGAGGGTTCTACAACACACATCGAAATAAGAGCACTACACAGAGTGGACACGCAACACACTGGTACACCACTGCGGCCGACCATGGCGTCAACGACATTCACACACACACACACACACACTCTTACGCCTTTCAAATATGCATGGGACAATTCCCGTCCGGGACGGGGAAAATCCACCCCAGGATTTTGGCCCAACTGCCTGGGCAGCTCTCCTGGGGTGGATTTTCCCCGTCCCGGACTGGAATTGTCCCATTTCTACTTTCAAAAAGAAATAATTTACAGCCAAAAAAACAAAAAATTAAGTCGTAAATCACATTAAACAGTGCCCTGACTCTGTAAAGCAGCAGATCATAGAACACAGGTAGAACCCCTCTTTCGGTTCTGCAGGTGGGTGGAACCATACACACACACAGTATGTATTAGGCTTTGTCCACGCTAATACAGCTACATGTAAAACACAGTGTCCCATTTATATCAATATATGTATCAATACACAAAAATTTTTTTACACCATTTTCAAACAGCTTCCTTTTTTCGGACATTTTTACGTTCACATTAACGTTTTTACGTCAGATTTCTGTACACATTCGGATTCATCCCGGCTAGAACAGTGGTTTCGGTTAGTAGAACGTAAATGTGAATGTTTTGAATGTTGCGAATTTTTTTTTCAGGAAATTTCGTTTGTCAAGAACATTTTTATTATTATTTTTTATGTTTATTTGTGTTTTCCACACAGTTAAATACCGGCTTTTCACATTTGGCAGGCGTATTTGTGAAAGTAATGCAAGTTCATTGTTTAAATTTTTAATTATGAGCAAATTGAGAAATTATTTCTATTGATTCTATATTTGAATCAAAGTTTTAATCATAGTTTCTATTTTAAATAGTTTCTTAAGTTTAAAAATGTTTGACATTTAATGCACAGGTAGTTGAAACTAAATAAATACATTTTTACTTTCTGGACCTGAATTTTCACATTTCTACTTCTTAGAAAATAAATAATTTAATAACATTAAATAAAAGTGATTATCTCTCAGTTTTATCAGTGTTTCTTCTATATTGTATTTTATTGATTGTATTTTTAACAACAACAACAGCAACAACATCCTCTATTCTGAATAATATCTAGCATTAAAGGCATTAATGACTCACTGTGCTTAGATATGACACTTTATCCCCCTGTAGAAAATCTAAAAGTCTATCCGTGAAACTCAACAGTGTAACAGTAAGCAGTGTTTTTGTTCTACTATTTTTTTATTTATTGTATTTTTTATTTTAGTCTATTCTAAAGTTACTTTAGGTGTTTAATAATGTTAGTCTTTGTCTCAACCACCAAGCAAACCAGTATTTCATCACATGTTTTCACAATTACACTGTTTCTGTAATGTTCTCTGCGAGCTGGGATTGACTTTTGTAAACCTACGTTTACCTACATTATCATGATTTTACACAGTTTACAAAAAAAAGTTTTACGTCAATACCCTGCTAAACACAGCGTGTGTTGTGTTTTAAATGCTGGTATACTGGTTAAACACCACACCGGCACCAGACCAGCATAAACCAGTTTAGACCAGTATTTCTGGGATTCCTGCTGGATGACGTTGTTTTTAGCAGGGCCGTAGCATTTTGCACCTCATTTTCAAAAAAGACTTCTTCGAGTTTACGTAAAGTTTTACATCCACATTGTTTACACAATGGTTTTACATTCACATCAGTGTTTTTACAATATTTACTAAATTTTTACGTCCATGTTAGTGTTTTTACATGTTTACAATACATTACTGTATAGATTAGCTTTTTACTTTGTTTACAAAATGTTTACATTAACATTAGCATCAACATCTACATTAGGATTTTACGTTGTTTACAAGCTACCAAACAAGCTAGCAAACAGAGTGTGTTATAATGTCTGAAGACCTGTAGAGCAGCAGCTAATACCGACTGCTCTGTGTGTAACTGTACACAGATCTACTGTGTGTCCGGTTCTACAAGAGCTAACATCATCATCATCATCATCGTTAACAGCATCATTAACAACAACAACAACAACAACAGCAGCATCAATGTCCTCCAGTCTGAATGATGTCTAAGACTCAGAAAAACTACTGATGTTCAAAGGTCCGTCTGCTGAAACTCAACAGTCTATCAGTTAGGATTAGGATTAGGATTAGGCCAGGACTATATTTAGAAGCATGGTGAGGGTAAGGTTTAAGTTTTGGATTGAGATTAAAATTAAGGTTAGGAATAAGGTAAGAACTAAGACCACAGCGAGGGTAAAGAATAGATTTTGGATTGAGATTTAGGTTAGGTTTTTGATTGAAGTTAAGATTAAGGTTTGGGTTTTTGATTGAAGTTAAGATTAAAGTTAGGTTTTTGATTGAAGTTAAGATTAAGGTTTGGGTTTTTGATTGATGTTAACCAGTGTGAGTGTTAAGCTGGTTAAGTTAGATTGATGTTAAGAATAGGTTTAGGACCAGCGTGAGGGTTATGGTTAAGTTTAAGATTAATGATTTAGGATAAGATTAGGGTTAGGTTTAGGTTTTAGATTGATATAAAGTTTAGGTTTAGGACCAGTGTGAGGGTTATGGTTGGGTTTAGGTTTTTGATTAAGTATAAGTTTAGGGTTAGGTTTAGGTTTTAGATTGATATAAAGTTTAGGTTTAGGACCAGTGTGAGGGTTATGGTTGGGTTTAGGTTTTTGATTAAGTATAAGTTTAGGGTTAGGTTTAGGTTTTAGATTGATATAAAGTTTAGGTTTAGGACCAGTGTGAGGGTCAGGATTAGGTTTAGGTTTTTGATTAAAGGGTTAAGGTTAAGCTTAGATTCAGGTTTTGGGGTAGGTCTAAGAGGAGGATTAGGACCAGGGTTTAGGTTTTTGGGTTGAGGTAATGGTCAAGGTTTTGGGTGGTTTTAGGATTAGGACCAGGGCTTAGGTTTTGGTTTGAGGTTAAGGGCTAGGGCTATGTTTAGGGTTTAGTATCTGGTTTTCCTGGAAAGTGTTTCAGGGGTGGGAATTGTGTTTACAGGTGTATCCGTATCAGCGTGGACTAGGCCTTAATCTCTCCATGGCTAAAGCAAAACAAAGGTCCTAATCAGAGGGTGAGTGCATGTAGTGTGTGTGTGTGTGTGTGTGTGTGTGTGTGTGACACAGAGTGTGAGTGTGTGTTGAACTGAAATCACAGTGTATTTCGGTTGAGTTATTATTGCACATCAAACTTTCTCTCGCACTTGGGAAATGGGACATGAGGATCAACAGTGTTTAAATTACACACACACACACACACACACACACACACACACACACACACACACCGATTAAAAATCCACCATAACGTAGCAAAATAAGGTAAAGCGTTAATGAGATAAGGTCACATTTATTAGTGGGACAGGTTCTACTCTCACAGACGCTCCACTGAAACTCCACAGGTTCTTCTACACATCTTCTACACTTATTGCCAGGATGGAGACCACGGTGGGCGGGGCTTAGGGAGGCATGTGACGAGCGTGTGTGTGTTTGTTTTGAAGCGCTACCTGCTGCTCTGCTGTGAGAGGCAGTGGAGGCTGAGGGGTCGAGTCCAGAAGGCAGGGGGTCGTCAGTCTGACCTCCTCTGTACAGATGCAGCGTTAAACGGTAGACTGGCTTCAGGAGAACGGACCTCCTCTCAGCGTTCTCCACCTTCTCTGCTCCACCCCTGCTGTTTCTCTCCACTAATCTGGCTTCAGGATCACCCAGCAATACCAAGAAACGTCCCCTGTCCAATCAGAGCATGTGATCCTGTCCGATCACAGGGTTACGACCTTACCGTACAGTCCAAACAGTGTTCTTTTTATAGTTGCAGAGACTGTCCAATCACTGGACGTTGTCCTTTCCAGACTGTCCAGTCACAGGATTATTCTATTTCACACTGTCCAATCACAGGTGATTTTACTCCACACTGTTCAATCACATGACTATGACCATTCAATACTGTCCAATCACAGGATTATTCTATTTCACACTGTTTAATCACACAACTTTGTTCTTTCCACGCTGTCCAATCACAGGTGATTCTACTCCACACTGTCCAATCACAGGACGAGTTCATTTCCAGACCGTTATCCAGTCACAGTTTTTCTATTCCATATTGTCCAATCACAGACAAGGCAGGTCCACAATGTCCAATCACAGGGTTATTCTATTCCACACTGTCCAATCCAGATCGTCAAATCCGTCCGAGTCCGTGCTGGCCCCTCCTTCTCCTGCTCTGGCTGTTATGAGCTGAACCTCAGCCAGAGGTTTGATGGCAGCTGCAAACCCAACAACAGCTGATTCATCAGTAACATCCCTGAACATCACAGTGCTTCATCAGAGCCTCCGTTTAACCCCTAAAAGGGTGGGTGTTCAACTCCTAAACGTGTTTAAACTCCTAAACTCTTTAATGTGTGGGTGTTCAGTTATAACTGTGGGGATGCTTAACCCTTAAATGTGTTTATAACTTAACCCTTAAATGTGTTTATAACTTAACTGTTAAATGTGTTGGTGTTTAACTCCTAAACGTGTTGGTGTTTAACTGTTAAACGTGTTGGTGTTTAACTGTTAAATGTGTTGGTGTTTAACTCTTAAATGTGTTGGTGTTTAACTCTTAAACGTGTTGGTGTTTAACTGTTAAACGTGTTGGTGTTTAACTGTTAAACGTGTTGGTGTTTAACTCTTAAATGTGTTGGTGTTTAACTCTTAAATGTGTTGGTGTTTAACTCTTAAACGTGTTGGTGTTTAACTGTTCAATGTGTTGGTGTTTAACTGTTAAATGTGTTGGTGTTTAACTCTTAAACGTGTTGGTGTTTAACTGTTAAATGTGTTGGTGTTTAACTGTTAAATGTGTTGGTGTTTAACTCTTAAACGTGTTGGTGTTTAACTGTTAAACGTGTTGGTGTTTAACTGTTAAACGTGTTGGTGTTTAACTCTTAAACGTGTTGGTGTTTAACTGTTAAATGTGTTGGTGTTTAACTCTTAAATGTGTTGGTGTTTAACTGTTAAACGTGTTGGTGTTTAACTGTTAAACGTGTTGGTGTTTAACTGTTAAATGTGTTGGTGTTTAACTCTTAAACATGTTGGTGTTTAACTCTTAAACGTGTTGGTGTTTAACTGTTAAATGTGTTGGTGTTTAACTCTTAAATGTGTTGGTGTTTAACTCTTAAACGTGTTGGTGTTTAACTGTTAAATGTGTTGGTGTTTAACTGTTAAATGTGTTGGTGTTTAACTCTTAAACGTGTTGGTGTTTACCTGTTAAACATGTTGGTGTTTAACTGTTAAATGTGTTGGTGTTTAACACTTAAATGTGTTGGTGTTTAACCGTTGAATGTGTTGTTGTTTAACTGTTAAATGTGTTGGTGTTTAACTGTTAAATGTATTGGTGTTTAACCGTTAAATGTGTTGGTGTTTAACTCTTAAACGTGTTGGTGTTTAACTGTTAAATGTGTTGGTGTTTAACTGTTAAATGTGTTGTTGTTTAACTGTTAAATGTGATGGTGTTTAATCGTTAAATGTGTTCCTGTTTAACACTTAAATGTGTTGGTGTTTATCTGTTAAATGTGTTGGTGTTTACCTGTTAAATGTGTTGGTGTTTAACTGTTAAATGTGTTGGTGTTTAACTCTTAAATGTGTTGGTGTTTAACTCGTAAACGTGTTGGTGTTTAACTCATAAACGTGTTGGTGTTTAACTGTTAAATGTGTTGGTGTTTAATCGTTAAATGTGTTCCTGGTTAACACTTAAATGTGTTGGTGTTTATCTGTTAAATGTGTTGGTGTTTAACTCTTAAACGTGTTGGTGTTTACCTGTTAAATGTATTGGTGTTTAACTCTTAAACATGTTGGTGTTTAACTCTTAAACATGTTAAACTCTTAACTGTTAAATGTGTTGGTGTTTAACTCTTAAACGTGTTGGTGTTTAACTCTTAAATGTGTTGGTGTTTAACTGTTAAATGTGTTGGTGTTTAATCGTTAAATGTGTTCCTGGTTAACACTTAAATGTGTTGGTGTTTATCTGTTAAATGTGTTGGTGTTTAACTCTTAAACGTGTTGGTGTTTACCTGTTAAATGTATTGGTGTTTAACTCTTAAACATGTTGGTGTTTAACTGTTAAGTGTGTTGGTGTTTAACCGTTAAATGTGTTGTTGTTTAACTCTTAAACGTGTTGGTGTTTAACCGTTAAATGTGTTGATGTTTAACTCTTAAACATGTTGGTGCTTAACTCTCAAATGTTTTGGTGTTTAACTGTTAAATGTGTTGGTGTTTATTCGTTAAATGTGTTGGTGTTTAACATTCAAACATGTTGATGTTTATCCGTTAAATGTATTGTTGTTTAACTGTTAAATGTGTTGGTGTTTAACTCTTAAACGTGTTGGTGTTTAACTGTTCAATGTGTTGGTGTTTAACTGTTAAATGTGTTGGTGTTTAACTCTTAAACGTGTTGGTGTTTAACTGTTAAATGTGTTGGTGTTTAACTGTTAAATGTGTTGGTGTTTAACTCTTAAACGTGTTGGTGTTTAACTCTTAAACGTGTTGGTGTTTAACTGTTAAACGTGTTGGTGTTTAACTCTTAAACGTGTTGGTGTTTAACTGTTAAATGTGTTGGTGTTTAACTCTTAAATGTGTTGGTGTTTAACTGTTAAACGTGTTGGTGTTTAACTGTTAAACGTGTTGGTGTTTAACTGTTAAATGTGTTGGTGTTTAACTCTTAAACATGTTGGTGTTTAACTCTTAAACGTGTTGGTGTTTAACTGTTAAATGTGTTGGTGTTTAACTCTTAAATGTGTTGGTGTTTAACTCTTAAACGTGTTGGTGTTTAACTGTTAAATGTGTTGGTGTTTAACTGTTAAATGTGTTGGTGTTTAACTCTTAAACGTGTTAGTGTTTACCTGTTAAACATGTTGGTGTTTAACTGTTAAACGTGTTGGTGTTTAACACTTAAATGTGTTGGTGTTTAACCGTTGAATGTGTTGGTGTTTATCTGTTAAACGTGTTGGTGTTTAACTCATAAACGTGTTGGTGTTTAACTGTTAAATGTGTTGGTGTTTAATCGTTAAATGTGTTCCTGGTTAACACTTAAATGTGTTGGTGTTTATCTGTTAAATGTGTTGGTGTTTAACTCTTAAACGTGTTGGTGTTTACCTGTTAAATGTATTGGTGTTTAACTCTTAAACATGTTGGTGTTTAACTCTTAAACATGTTAAACTCTTAACTGTTAAATGTGTTGGTGTTTAACTCTTAAACGTGTTGGTGTTTAACTCTTAAACGTGTTGGTGTTTAACTCTTAAATGTGTTGGTGTTTAACTGTTAAATGTGTTGGTGTTTAATCGTTAAATGTGTTCCTGGTTAACACTTAAATGTGTTGGTGTTTATCTGTTAAATGTGTTGGTGTTTAACTCTTAAACGTGTTGGTGTTTACCTGTTAAATGTATTGGTGTTTAACTCTTAAACATGTTGGTGTTTAACTGTTAAGTGTGTTGGTGTTTAACCGTTAAATGTGTTGTTGTTTAACTCTTAAACGTGTTGGTGTTTAACCGTTAAATGTGTTGATGTTTAACTCTTAAACATGTTGGTGCTTAACTCTCAAATGTTTTGGTGTTTAACTGTTAAATGTGTTGGTGTTTATTCGTTAAATGTGTTGGTGTTTAACATTCAAACATGTTGATGTTTATCCGTTAAATGTATTGTTGTTTAACTGTTAAATGTGTTGGTGTTTAATTATTAAATGTGTTCCTGTTTAACACTTAAACGTGTTGGTTTTTAACCGTTAAATGTGTTGTTTAACTGTTAAATGTGTTGGTGTTTAACCCTTAACCATGTTGTTTTATAACTTTTAAATGTATTGGTGTTTAACCATTAAATGTGTTGTTTAACTGTTAAATGTGTTGGTGTTTAACCATTAAATGTGTTGTTTAACTGTTAAATGTGTTGGTGTTTAACTCTTAAACGTGTTGGTGTTTAACTCTTAAACGTGTTGGTGTTTAACCATTAAAGGTGTTGTTGTTTAACTCTTAAATGTGTTGGTGTTTAACCATTAAAGGTGTTGTTGTTTAACTCTTAAATGTGTTGGTGTTTAACTGTTAAATGTGTTGTTTAACTGTTAAATGTGTTGTTTAACTGTTAAATGTGTTGGTGTTTAACCGTTAAATGTGTTGTTTAACTGTTAAATGTGTTGGTGTTTAAGCATTTAATGTGTTTCTTAATTTCTTATTTCTTCTCTTTCTTTAACCCTTAAATGTGTTGGTGTTTATCTCTTAATCATGTTGGTATTTAACCCTTAAATGTTGGTGTTTGACCTATAAATGTGTTTGTGTTCAGCTTAAATGTATGTGAATTTAACCCTTAAATATGTTGGTGTTTAACTGTTAAATGTGTTTGTGTTCAGCTCTTTAATGTATAGACATTTAACTCTTAAATACATTAGTGGTTAACTATAAAGTGTTTATTCAATTTTTAAAATATGGTGATGTTTAATTCTTAAATCTGTATTCAGCTCATACAAGTGGTTAACTCTTAATATGTAGGTGTTTAGCCCTTAAATATGTTGGTGTTTAACCTATAAAAGCATATGTTATACATGACTCAGCACTTATATTTCACATAGACTGGTCTATAAACTGCAGGGACAGAGTACAAGTGGTAAAACACTGACCATCAACATAACAGAATAAACATTTTGCTGTGATCTGAATTCATTAATGACCCAAACAAAGAATTTAAGGGTTAAAATATATCAGTGAAACATTTCTTAATCGCAACAATAAAGCATCTATATTCAAACACTGATTCAGAATATTACACAACACTCAGGAATGTACAGTGCTCAGTGCTCAGAGTGAGCAGGCGATGTTAATGCATGGGTGGGGTGATATTCAGTAATAGCACAGGTGACACAGTGAAGAGGACGTGGATGCATTGTGGGAAATGTAGTTTATGCTGAGAAAATGCAATGAAAGTGAACACATTAAGCCATTTGCTTAACCTTCCAGTTGTCACCAGACACTCCCACAAATTCTGAGGCACAGCTGTGAGTAATAATAATAATAATAATAATAAATAATGTTATTGCATACACCTTTTGGAGGAATAGCCAGTAAACAGTTGCTATAACAGAGTTATGACTGTTAATACACAGTTATTCATCAAAATTCATCCAGCTGCTGCACCGAAGAGATGCTTTAATTGTAACAGTGCAGTTTTACATTTATACACATTATTAATATTAATAAACAGAACATTTGAACAAAAAATAGACATGACTGTTTTTAAACACTCCAGTTGAACAGTAGTACTTCACAAAATAATTGCTTACATGTAGCTCTCGAATGCTTTTAATATAAAAAAAAATGTACAATATAAGGACTTTAAAGCGATAATTCAGAAAAATGAAAAATCTCGAAGCTGAAGTCAATCAGCCGAGAGACGTGTGCTTCTGTAGTTTTACACTGCAGCTACGAGGCTAATGTAGCTAACAAGCAATGGAAGCTTATACCCCACCGATTAGCTATGAGGCTAAATGTCTCCCTGAACAGATCTGCTGTCTCTTTATTGCCAAGATTGAAATACATTTCACACAAGCTGAACAGCAGCCTCGTTCCCACCCACTAAGACAGTGTTGGAGCTCAGTGGAACCTTAGGTCTAATTTATTAGGAACCCTGGCCTTGTAGCTACACTCTTTGGCCATTTTATTGGAAACACCCGCTATTGCCACACATTGTACCTAATAAACTGGCCTCTCGGTGTACAAACACAAATATATATTTAAGCAAAGTCAGCTATAGCTGAAAGGGCGGGAATATGGTAGAGCTCCGCCCACAGCAGAAGTCTCTGTAATGGCTGGAGGTTACTGACTGGTGAATTGGTGGTCAGAGGGTTGATGGGATGGGGTAGTGAGAGCGTCTGATTGGACAGGGCGAGCTGTAGGGCGTGGTCACCGGAGACAGGTGCAGGATGTTACCTGCCAAGGTGTTTAAACTTCGAGATTTCACACCACAGCCTTCAGACACAAGAGAAGCCACCATTAACACACACACACACACACACACACACACAGCAAACACTGCGGTGGAACATCTTCAGGTGTGGTGAAGATTACTGATCTGATCAGAATTACAGCCCATAATAACAACCGGTAACTCGCTCCTTGCTGTTCTCCCAGTTTAGTCCCAGTCTGAGAGCAGGTCAGTCTGATCAGGGTTGCATTGATATTGATCACAGTGGGGAGTTCATTATC
>NC_132879.1:363778-371278 GCF_030463535.1 Salminus brasiliensis | reverse complement strand
GTATCAATGGACAAAATGGTCAGACCAGAGCTGTGATGTGATTGGCCGTTGGCAGGGCACCTGTTTTGCGGAGAGTGGTCTCTGCGGTGCAGGTGTAGTCGCTGGGAGCCAATAGGAAACAAGTTCCTCCGCTGTGCCGGTCAGGCTCGCGCATGCTAACCCTCCGCATCGGCACTCGCTCTTCTGGGGACATTGTGATGTCACTTCCTGCACTGAAGTCCGCTGATAATACTGGTCAGGGTTAAAAGTTTAGATTAGAAAACACAGTTAGACCCAAACACATACGGGTCCAAATACATACTGGTGCACATACATACGGGTCCAAATACATACTGGGCACAAACATAAGGGTCCAAATACATACTGGGCACAAACATATGGGTCTGAATACATACTGAGGCACAAACATACGGGTCCAAATACATACTGGGACACAAACACACAAGTCCAAATACATACTGGGGCACAAACACACAAGTCCAAATACATACTGGGGCACAAACATACAGGTCCAAATACATACTGGGGCACAAACATACGGATCCAAATACATACTGGGGCACATACATACAGGTACAAATACATACTGGGGCACAAACATACAAGTCCAAATACATACTGGTACACAGACATATGTGTCCAAATACATACTGGGGCACATACATATAGATCCAAATACATACTGGGGCACAAACATACAAGTCCAAATACATACTGGTACACATACATATGTGTCCAAATACATACTGGGGCACAAACATACGGGTCCAAATACATACTGGAGCACATACATATGGTCCAAATACATACTGGGGCACAAACATACAGGTCCAAATACATACTGGGGCACAAACATACGGGTCCAAATACATACTGGAGCACATACATACGGGTCCAAATACATACTGGTGCACAAACATATGGGCCCAAATACATACTGGTGCACATACATACAGATTGAAATACATACTGGGGCACAAACATATGCGTCCAAATACATCCTGGGGCACATACATACGGGTCCAAATACATACTGGGGCACAAACATACGCATCCTAATACATACTGGTGCACATACATACAGATTGAAATATATACTGGGGCACATACATATGGGTCCAAATACTTACTGGGGCACAAACATACACATCCAAATACATACTGGGGCAAATACATATGGGTCCAAATACATACTGGGGCACAAACATATGGGCCCAAATACATACTGGGGCACATACATACAGATCCAAATACATACTGTGGCACATACATACGGGTCCAAATACATACTGGGGCACAAACATACAAGTCCACATACATACTGGTGCACATACCTACAGATTGAAATACATACTGGGGCACATACATATGGGTCCAAATACATACTGGGGCACATACATACAGATCCAAATACACACTGGTGCACATACATACGGGTCCAAATACATACTGGGGCACAAACATACAAGTCCACATACATACTGGTGCACATACCTACAGATTGAAATACATACTGGGGCACATACATATGGGTCCAAATACTTACTGGGGCACAAACATACGCGTCCAAATACATACTGGGGCACATACATACGGGTCCAAATACATACTGGTGCACAAACATACGGGTCCAAATACATACTGGGGCACAAACATATGGGCCCAAATACATACTGTGGCACAAACATATGCGTCCAAATACATACTGGGGCACAAACATACGAGTCCAAATACACACTGGTGCACATACATACGGGTCCAAATACATACTGGGGCACAAACATACGAGTCCAAATACACACTGGTGCACATACAGACAAGTCCAAATACATACTGGTGCACAAACATACAAGTCCAAATAAATACTGGGGCACAAACATACAGGTCCAAATACATACTGGGGCACAAACATACGCGTCCAAATACATACTGGTGCACAAACATACGCGTCCAAATACATACTGGGGCACAAACATACAAGTCCACATACATACTGGTGCACATACCTACAGATTGAAATACATACTGGGGCACATACATATGGGTCCAAATACATACTGGTGCACAAACATACGGGTCCAAATACATACTGGGGCACAAACATACAGGTCCAAATACATACTAGTGCACAAACATACAGGTCCAAATACATACTGGTGCACATACAGACAAGTCCAAATACATACTGGTGCACAAACATACAAGTCCAAATACATACTGGGGCACAAACATACAGGTCCAAATACATACTGGGGCACAAACATACGGGTCCAAATACATACTGGGTCACAAACATATGGGTCCAAATACATACTGGTGCAAAAACATATGGGTCCAAATACATACTGGGCACAAACATATGGGCCCAAATACATACTGGTGCACATACATACATACAGATCCAAATACATACTGGGTACAAACATATGGGTCCAAATACATACTGGGGCACAAACATATGGGTCCAAATACATACTGGTGCACAAACATACGAGTCCAAATACACACTGGTGCACATACAGACAAGTCCAAATACATACTGGTGCACAAACATACAAGTCCAAATACATACTGGGGCACAAACATACAGGTCCAAATACATACTGGGGCACAAACATACGCGTCCAAATACATACTGGTGCACAAACATACGCGTCCAAATACATACTGGGGCACAAACATACAAGTCCACATACATACTGGTGCACATACCTACAGATTGAAATACATACTGGGGCACATACATATGGGTCCAAATACATACTGGTGCACAAACATACGGGTCCAAATACATACTGGGGCACAAACATACAGGTCCAAATACATACTAGTGCACAAACATACAGGTCCAAATACATACTGGTGCACATACAGACAAGTCCAAATACATACTGGTGCACAAACATACAAGTCCAAATACATACTGGGGCACAAACATACAGGTCCAAATACATACTGGGGCACAAACATACGGGTCCAAATACATACTGGGTCACAAACATATGGGTCCAAATACATACTGGTGCAAAAACATATGGGTCCAAATACATACTGGGCACAAACATATGGGCCCAAATACATACTGGTGCACATACATACATACAGATCCAAATACATACTGGGTACAAACATATGGGTCCAAATACATACTGGGGCACAAACATATGGGTCCAAATACATACTGGTGCACAAACATACAGGTCCAAATACATACTGGGGCACAAACATACGAGTCCAAATACATACTGGGGCACAAACATACGCATCCAAATACATACTGGGGCACGTACATACAGATTGAAATACATACTGGGGCACAAACATACGCATCCAAATACATACTGGGGCACGTACATACAGGTCCAAATACATACTGGGGCACAAACATACGGGTCCAAATACATACTGGTGCACAAACATACGGGTCCAAATACATACTGGTCCAAATACATACTGGGGCACAAACATACGGGTCCAAATACATACTGGTGCACATACATACAGATTGAAATACATACTGGGGCACAAACATACAAGTCCACAAACATACAAGTCCACATACATAGTGGGGCACATATATACAAAAGCGACTCCACCTTTCGTCCTTCAACTGCTTTCTCAAACCTGCTGGTGTGATGCTACACCCCTGACCTGTGTGTGCTGTTTTTCGTACCTGATCTGTGGCGCTCCAGCCCACGCCCCTGGGTGCTGTTGCAGGCCATGCTGAAGTCAGTCCTGCAGTAACCTGGTGACCCAGCCTGGGCGGTCTGGGGGATGTGCTTCTTGCGCTTCTTGGGCAGCTTCTGCTTGGCCATGGCCAGAGAGTAGTACATACCAAAGTTATTCACAATGACTGGCACGGGCATGGCTATCGTTAGCACGCCCGCTAGGGCACACAGCGCCCCCACCAGCATGCCTGACCACGTCTGTGGGTACATGTCCCCGTAGCCCAGCGTCGTCATGGTAACCACCGCCCACCAAAATCCGATGGGGATGTTTTTGAACATGGTGTGATCGCTGGCCGTGGGGTCGTTGGGGTTTGCGCCAATTCGCTCGGCGTAGTAGATCATGGTGGCGAAGATGAGGACCCCGAGGGCGAGGAAGATGATGAGGAGGAAAAACTCATTTACGCTGGCCCGAAGGGTGTGGCCTAAAACCCGCAAACCCACAAAATGTCGGGTTAGCTTGAAAATACGAAGGATCCGGACGAACCGAACGACTCGCAGGAATCCCAGCACGTCTTTAGCAGCTTTGGACGAAAGGCCGCTCAGCCCAACCTCCAGGTAGAAGGGCAGGATGGCCACAAAGTCGATGATGTTCAGGACGCTCTTCACAAACTCCAGCTTATCTGGGCTGAAAGTCACTCTGACAAGGAACTCGAAGGTAAACCATAAAACACAGACGCCCTCCACATAGGTCAGTGCTGGGTCAGTCTCTATTTCATACTGGGGGGAAACCTCCAGCAGACTGTCATTCCGTAACGCCTCTGTTTTGTTGATGATGGTGTTGAAGGCCTCATGAGTCTCCAGGCAGAAGGTGGTGATGGAGACCATGATGAAGAACAAAGAGGCAAAAGCTACAAACTGGGGGACAAGAGAAAGAGACAGAGACAGAGAGAGACAGTAAGCAATGACTCTGAAAACAGTGAATCCCAAACTGCTAGCATGTCATTCTATACTAGCAAGGAAAGGAGATACTAGACCATAAACACCTCAACCTACTCTAGTGTTTATTGAGGTGTTTATGGACTAATATCTCATATTCTAGTGTATAGGAGTGTTTATTGAGGTGTTTATGGACTAATATCTCCTGTTCTAGTGTAAAGGAGTGTTTATTGGGGTGTTTATGGACTAATATCTCCTATTCTAGTGTAAAGGAGTGTTTATTGGGGTGTTTATGGACTAATATCTCATATTCTAGTATATAGGAGTGTTTATTGAGGTGTTTATGGTCTAATATATACTATTCAAGTGTATAGGAGTGTTTACTGAGATGTTTATAAATTAATATATCCTATTCTAGTGTATAGGAGTGTTTATTGAGGTGTTTATGGTCTAATATTTACTATTCTAGTGTATATGAGTGTTTATTGAGATGTTTATGGATTAATATCTCCTATTCTAGTGTATAGAAGTGTTTAGTGAGGTATGTTTTTCACTAATATCTCCTATTCTAGTGTATAGGAGTGTTTAGTGAGATGTTTAAGGACTAATATCTCATATTCTAGTGTATAGGAGTGTTTAGTGAGATGTTTAAGGACTAATATCTTCTATTCTAGTGTATATGAGTGTTTATTGAGGGTGTTTATGGTCTAATATCTCCTATTCTAGTGTATAGGAGTGTTTACTGAGGTGTTACAGACTAATATCACCTATTCTAGAGTATATGAATGTTTATTGAGATGCTTATGGACTAATATCTCCTATTCTAGTGTATAGGAGTATTCATTGAGGTGTTACAGACTAATATCACCTATTCTAGAGTATAGGAGTGTTTATTGGGGTGCTTATGGACTAATATCCCCTATTCTAGTATATAGGAGTGTTTATTGAGGTGTTTATGGTCGAATATCTTCTATTCTAGTGTATAGGAGAGTTTATTGAGGTGTTTATTGACTAATATCTCCTATTCTAGTGTATAGGAGTGTTTATTGAGGTGTTTATTGACTCATATCTCCTATTCTAGTGTATAGGAGTATTCATTGAGGTGTTACAGACTAATATCACCTATTCTAGAGTATAGGAGTGTTTATTGGGGTGCTTATGGACTAATATCCCCTATTCTAGTATATAGGAGTGTTTATTGAGGTGTTTATGGTCGAATATCTTCTATTCTAGTGTATAGGAGTGTTTATTGAGGTGTTTATGGACTAATATCACCTATTCTAGAGTATAGGAGTGTTTATTGAGGTGCTTATGGACTAATATCTCCTATTCTAGTGTATAGGAGTGTTTATTGATATGTTTATGGATTAATATCTCCTATTCTAGTGTATAGGAGTGTTTATTGATATGTTTATGGATTAATATATCCTATTCTAGTGTATAGGAGTGTTTAGTGAGATGTTTAAGGATTAATATATCCTATTCTAGTGTATAGGAGTGTTTATTGAGGGTGTTTATGGTCTAATATATCCTATTCTAGTGTATAGGAGTGTTTATTGAGGGCATTTCTGGACTAACATCTCATATTCTAGTGTACAGGAGTGTTTATTGAGGTGTTTATAGACTAATATCTCCTATTCTAATGTATAGGAGTGTTTAGTGAGGTATGTATGGACTAATATCTCCTATTCTAGTGTATAGGAGTGTTTATTGAGGTGTTTATAGACTAATATCTCCTATTCTAGTGTGCAGGAGTGTTTATTGAGGTGTTACGGACTAATATCTCCTACTCTAATAATACACATGTTAATGAACACTCACAGAATAGAGGAATAGTCCACTGAGTGCTGTTTACAGAATGGAGTGTGTCTGAGACTCCACCACGGCTCTCTGTATTAGCATATGAAAGGCTTGAGTAGAGTAAAGGTCCTGTAGAGCTGGTGGGTAGAGACCCTGAGCTGAACGCTGTGAGACCCGGACTGTGTTGATAAAACAGTGGAGTGTGAGTCAGACTGTAATACCGCCGCTCTGAGACACCGCACACACGTGTCAAAACACCCATAGGCCTTTGCAGCGTCACACACTTCCACTACGCTCTGCAGTAATGTGGTAATTATTAGTGCTGTTTCTGTCCTGACAGGAGGCTGACAGTGAGGCGCGAGCCGTAACGCTGCTGTACGGCTCTGTAACACTTTACTCCACTGTTTAACTACAACAGCTGTTTCTGCGCTGCACTGAAATCTGACCAGCAGAATAAACCAGGGCTTATTCCACATTCTACACTCACCGATTGGGTAGATTGTCCAAACGTTTGTGGACACACCTTCTCATAAATGCATTCAGCTACTTTAATATTTTGCGACCATTGCTGACACAGATGTGCAAATGCACACATGCACAGCTTGTCTAGTCCCTGTAGAGAGGTACTGCCAATAGAATAGGACTCTCTGGAGCAGATTATCATGAGCCTATTATCTCCATGCTGCCTAATGCCAGGCGTGGGCTAGAGGGGTATAAAGCCCCCCAGCATTGAGCTGTGGGGCAGTGGAAGAACTGTGTTCTCTGGAATGATGGTGGAGGAGCTCCATCCAGTACTTTTGGGATGAGTTGGGGAGGTCATCATTCAACATCCAACATCCTGACCTCAGTAACGCTCTTGTCGCCGAATGCAATCAAATCCTCACAGCAATGCTCCTCCAAAATTGAGTACAAAGCCTTCTTTCCTGGACAGTAGAGACATTTACTCCAACAAAAATCAGGAGAAATTCTTTTTAAATCCTTGATTTCAGAAGATACAATGAATCATTAACAGGTGTCCCAATACTTTTGTCCATTTATGTTTAAATGAGAACCACTCCTTTAAGACGCGCTACTGAAAGCAGCCTCTGGTCCTGTG
>NC_132879.1:353778-358778 GCF_030463535.1 Salminus brasiliensis | reverse complement strand
CTCCCTCTCTCTCTCTCTCTCTCTGGGGTAGTCTGAGTGTGAGCAGGCTCTGTGTTGTAGAGCTGTAATAACAGTGTAATAACAGTGTAATAACGCTGCTATTCACTAATCATCCTCTACAGCAGGGATGAGTGTCCTCACTGTGTGTGTGAAATCCTTTCATTCTGTGCCAAATGCGCACACACACACACACACACACACACACACACACATGTCAAACCGCCTGTCCCTGAGACGGCTGGATGGATGTAGATGAGGAAAGGTCAAGTGTGTGTGTGTGTGTGTGTGTGTGAGTGTGTGTGTGTATGTGTGTGTGTGTGAGAGTGTGTGTGTGTGTGAGAGAGAGTGTGTGTGTGTGTGTGTGTGCCAGCTGGCAGGATGAGAGCTGAGAAAAGGAAAAAGATGCAAATAAATACAGACTAAACACACACACACACACACACACACACACACACACAATTGTGGTTCTAATTGTGGTTCTAGGTCTGGTTCTGGTTCTGGTTCTGATGGTGATGAGAGTGGGTCTAACTCTAGCAACTCTCTGCTGTTTCCGTCATTCTAACCCAGAAACACACTTCACACACCTGCCTCCCCGCCTTCTCCAAAACACTAGCTGGATAGTGTCAGGAACAGGACACACACACACACACACACACACACATACTCTCTCACACACACACACACACACACACATACTCTCTCACACACACACACACACACACACACACACATACTCTCTCACACACACACACACACACACTTCTCTTTGAGGCCCTCAGAAGAGAACAATAAAACACGTCCTAAAATAGCGGTGTGTTCTGAGCTGCGTGAGCGCAGAGAGGAGGATCTCACAGTCCAGCCCGTAAACCAGTAAAACACCTAAGTAAACCAGTAAAACACCTCAATAAACCAGTAAAACATCTCAATAAACCAGTAAAGCCCGTCAATAAACCAGTAAAGCATCTCAATAAACCAGTAAAGCCCCTCAATAAACCAGTAAAGCCCCTCAATAAACCAGTAAAACACCTCAGTAAACCAGTTAAACACCTCAATAAACCAGTAAAACACCTCAATAAACCAGTAAAGCCCTCAATAAACCAGTAAAACACCTCAATAAACCAGTAAAGCCCCTTAATAAACCAGTAAAACATCTCAATAAACCAGTAAAACACCTCAATAAACCAGTAAAGCCCCTCAATAAACCAGTAAAACACCTCAATAAACCAGTAAAGCCCCTCAATAAACCGGTAAAACACCTCAATAAACCAGTAAAGCCCCTCAATAAACCAGTAAAACATCTCAATAAACCAGAAAAACACCTCAATAAACCAGTAAAGCCCCTCAATAAACCGGTAAAACACCTCAAAAACCAGTAAAACACCCCAGTAAACCAGTAAAACACATCAGTAAACCAGTAAACCACTTAAATAAACCAGTAAAGCCCCTCAATAAACCAGTAAAACACATCAGTAAACCAGTAAACCACTTAAATAAACCAGTAAAGCCCCTCAATAAACCAGTAAAACATCTCAGCAAACCAGTAAAACACCTCAATAAACCAGTAAAGCCCCTCAATAAACCAGTAAAACACCTCAATAAACCAGTGAAACACCTCAATAAACCAGTAAATCACCTCATTACACCAGTAAAACACATCAGTAAACCAGTAAAACACCTTAATAAACCAGTAATTCACCTCAATAAACCAGTAAACCAGCAAAGCCCCTCAATAAACCAGTAGAACACATCAGTAAACCATGAAAACACCGCAATAAACCAGTAAACCACCTTAATAAACCAGTAAAACACCTCAGTAAACCAGTAAAACACCTCAATAAACCAGTAAAACACATCAGTAAACCATGAAAACACATCAGTAAACCAGTAAAACACCTCAATAAACCAGTAAAACACCACAGTAAACCAGTAAAACACCTCAATAAACCAGTGAAACACCTCAATAAACCAGTAAAGCCCCTCAATAAACCAGTAAAACACCTCAATAAACCAGTGAAACACCTCAATAAACCAGTAATTCACCTCAATAAACCAGTAAACCAGTAAAACACCTCAGTAAACCAGCAAAGCCCCTCAATAAACCAGTAGAACACATCAGTAAACCATGAAAACACCTCAATAAACCAGTAAAACACCACAGTAAACCAGTAAGCCACCTCAGTAAACCAGTAAACCACCTCAATAAACCACTAAAACACCTCAGTAAGCCAGTAAAACACCTCAATAAACCAGTAAATCACCTCAATACACCAGTAAAACACACCAGTAAACCAGTAAAACACCTCAATAAACCAGTAAATCACCTAAATAAACCAGTAAACCTTACTGGATTACTGGTTTATTAAGGTGATTTACTGGTTTCACCTCAGTAAACCAGCAAAGCCCCTCAATAAACCAGTAAAACATCTTAATAAACCAGTAAAACACATCAGTAAACCACCTCAATAAACCAGTGAAACACCTCAAAAAACAGTAAAACACCTCAATAAACCAGTAAATCACCTAAATAAACCAGTAAACCTTACCTAAATAAACCAGTAAACCTTACCTTATTGAGTAAAACATCTCAATAAACCAGTAAATCACCTAAATAAACCAGTAAACCTTACTGGCTTACTGGTTTATTGAGGTGATTTACTGGTTTCACCTCAGTAAACCAGCAAAGCCCCTCAATAAACCAGTAAACCACCTCAATAAACCACTAAAACACCTCAGTAAACCAGTAAAACACCTCAATAAACCAGTAAAACACCTCAATAAACCAGTGAAACACCTCGAAAAACAGTAAAACACCTCAATAAACCAGTAAAACATCTCAATAAACTAGTAAAACACATCAGTAAACCATGAAAACACCTCAATAAACCAGTAAATCACCTCAATAAACCAGTAAACCTTACTGGTTTACTGGTTTATTGAGGTGATTTACTGGTTTCACCTTAGTAAACCAGCAAAGCCCCTCAATAAACCAGTAAAACATCTCAATAAACCAGTAAAACACATCAGTAAACCATGAAAACACCTCAATAAACCAGTAAACCATCTCAATAAACCACTAAAACACCTCAGTAAACCAGTAAAACACCTCAATAAACCAGTAAAACATCTCAATAAACCAGTAAAACACATCAGTAAACCATGAAAACACCTCAATAAACCAGTAAACCACCTCAATAAACCACTAAAACACCTCAATAAACCAGTAAAACATCTCAATAAACCAGTAAAACACATCAGTAAACCATGAAAACACCTCAATAAACCAGTAAAACACCTCAATAAGCCAGTAAAACACATCAGTAAACCAGTAAAACACCTCAATAAACCACTAAAACACCTCAATAAACCAGTAAAACACCTCAATAAACCAGTAAAACATCTCAATAAACCAGTAAAACACATCAGTAAACCACTAGTCAGACTCGATTTGGTCTGATTCGGTTTGATCTGACTTGGTTTAGTCTGACTTGACTTGGTTTGATTCGGTTTAGTCTGACTCGATTTGGTCTCATTCGGTTTGATCTGACTCGGTTTAGTCTGGCTCGACTTGGTTTGATTCAGTTTAGTCTGACTCGATTTGGTCTGACTTGGTTTGTCTGGAACTGGGTTGGCTCAGATCCACTGGGTTGGCTCAGATCCAAGTGATGGGGGAGATCCACTCAGGATGTCTTGGTCTGATTCAGTTTGGGAATGTCTCGGTGTGTCTCAGCTAGCTTGTCTCAGTTTGGGTAGGTTGCCTCTGTTTGACTCCAATTTGACTCTGCCCTGAATATCTGTTTGTCCACGCTTGGGACATTCCTGTCTGTCTCTTGATGCTTCGGTTTGACTTGGTTCAGGATGTGACGGGTTGGCTGGTGTTGTCTCAGACTGTCTCAGATCAGTATGAGTTGGGACATCTCAGTGTGTCTCAACTTGTCTTGATTTGCCTTGGAATGACTGTCTTAGCTGTTGATGCCATTGATTTGTCTTGGTTCAGCATGTCTTCATGTGGCTGAGCTGAGGTATACTCCTCAACTCCAGATGTCTCGATTTGGGATGTCTCATTCTGAGCGTTGATTGTGATCATTTGGTTTGGAATGTCATCGTTTGTCTCAGCTCTTGAAGTCTTAGCGTCGCTCAGCTGGGGTTTATTTACTCGGCTCAGGTTATCTCAATTTGACAACAGATGTCTTAGTCTGGCTTGTTTGGGATGTCTTTGTTTGTCTCAGGCTGTGTTGTCTCGATTTAGCTTGGAAAGTCTCACGTTTATCTGAGCTTGAGATGTCTCAGTGTGTCTCAGCTTGAGCTGTCTTCATTTAGCTTGGAATGTCTTGGTTTGTCTCAGCTTAAGAGAATCAGTTGATCTGGGATTAGAGGTCGACTGATATATCGGGCCGATATTTGCCCTTTTTTAATGTAGCAGCATTTCCTTGTCTTAAGATCTTAGTTTTGCTCGGCTCAGGATGTCTCGGTTCGGCTCAGCTGGAGTTCTCTTGGCTTGTCGTGGTTTGGGTTCTTCTGGGCTGTCTCAGTTTGGTTTGACCTGATTTGGCGAGGTGTGGTTTAACTTGGGTGGTCCCGGTTTGGCTCGGCTCGGCTCGGGATGTCTCGGCTCGGTTTGGGCGGTCTCGTTTCTTTGTTTTCTCTGCTTTTCGTGTCGCTAAATACTGAACATCGTCACCATTGCTCCTCTCCTTTGTTTGGCGTCGGTCCTCACAAGGACCCGAGGCAGAGGATTCAGCGGTTGCCATGACGACTGCGTTACGTAAGTTGTCATGGAGATAGGCTGGGGAGACGAGGACAGGTGTGACGGTGCGGTGCCGGTCGCCCTGGAGGCGAGTCACATGGTGACACGGGCATCTGAAATGACCTTCTGTTACAGGACTGATACACACACACACACACATGCACACACACACACCTACATACACAAATACACACACTGTGCAAGGGTGAAGTCACAGCGTGTGTGTGGTGTCTATTTTGTTCATCAAACACAGTGA
>NC_132879.1:313778-348778 GCF_030463535.1 Salminus brasiliensis | reverse complement strand
ATCTGGACCCGATGGCATCCTGAATGAGATGCTAAAATGTACCAGTTCAAAATTTAATTTGGCCGTATTAAAACTGTTCAATTTAGTTCTGAGTGTAGGTCACTTCCCTGAAACCTGGAACCATGGACTAATAACACCAATCTTTAAAAATGGAGATAAATTTGACCCTAATAATTACCGAGGCATCTGTGTGAACAGTAATCTGGGGAAGCTGATGTGCAGCATCTTAAACTCTAGAATCTTAAACTTCCTTATGAAGCACAGTGTCTTGAATAGAAGTCAAATTGGGTTTCTACCAAATTACCGCACCACTGATCATATTTACACCCTACACACCCTGATTGAAAAACATGTCCATCAAAATAAAGCCAGAATATTTGCCTGTTTTATTGACTTTAAAAAAGCATTTGATTCTATTTGGCACCAAGGATTATTTTACAGACTTCTAGAAAGTGGTGTAGGGGGTAAAACATATGATCTCATTAAATCAATGTACACAGGAAACAGGTGTGGAATTAAAATCGGTAACAAACAAACAGATTCTCTCTCTCAGGAGCGCGGAGTGAGACAGGGCTGCTGTTTAAGCCCAACCCTATTCAACATTTATATTAATGAACTGGCCAAAATACTAGAGGAGTCCACAGCTCCCGGTCTCACTCTGCACGACTCAGAGATCAAATTCCTGCTCTATGCAGACGACCTGGTCCTGCTGTCCCCCACAGAGCAGGGTCTACAGCGGAACCTGACCTGCTGGAGCAGTACTGCCAGACCTGGGCCCTGGCAGTAAACCCCAAAAAGACAAAGATCATGATATTTCAAAAAAGATCCAGATCTCAGGGAACAAAACACATATTTCTATTAGGCACACAGGAAATTAACCACGCCTCCAACTACAACTATTTAGGCATCACAATCAGTTCCTCTGGAAATTTCCACCAAGCAGTGAATCAGCTGAGAGAAAAAGCACGCAGGGCTTTCTACGCCATAAAACGTCAAATTTGTGCAGAAATTCCAATTAAAATTTGGCTAAAAATATTTGAGTCAGTAATAGAACCTATTGCCCTTTATGGCAGTGAAGTTTGGGTCCGCTTACCAATCAACATTTGACAAATGGGACAAACATCCAATTGAGACTCTGCATGCAGAATTCTGTACAAACATTTTAAAGGTGCACAGAAACTCCACCAACAACGCCTGCAGAGCAGAATTAGGCCGATATCCATTAATCATTAAGATACAAAAAAGGGCAATCAAATTCTGGAAGCATCTAAAAATGAGCGACCCAAACTCTCACCATTATAAAGCTCTGCAGTACCAAGAGTTGAGCAAAGACAATAGTCCCCTCACTCAGCTGGTCCTGAGCTACAGTTCTACACTAACACACGCTAACACTCAACAAGCTCAGAACCAGAACATCAGTAAACTAATCAGAACAAACCTAATTACAGCTCACTGGAGAGACAAATACATCACCTACTGGGAAACTCAAACACAATTACAGAGTAAAATGCAATGATATCTGACCCTAAAACGCCAGAACACTGTGGCAGAGTACCTGAGCACAGTGACTGACCCGAAACTGAGGACCACCCTGACCAGGTACAGACTCAGTCAGCACAGCCTGGCTATAGAGACTGGCAGACACAAGAGATCCTGGGTTCCTCAGGAGAAGAGAACATGCCAGCAGTGCCAGCTCAACAGCACAGAGACAGAGCTGCACTTCCTGACAGAATGCCCCAAATACACCCAGCCCCACCAGCAATTCTCCACCCAAATACACCCAGCCCCGCCAGCAATTCTCCACCCAAATACACCCAGCCCCGCCAGCAATTCTCCACCCAAATACACCCAGACCCGCCAGCAATTCTACACCAAAATCAGCCACAGATACCCCAAATTCCTCAGCCTCTCCGACCCAGAGAAACTGCCCTATCTGCTAGGAGAGCATAGAGAGTGCTGCTCACTCGCAGCTCAGTACACCCTCGCCTGCCACCATCAGAGAGACAGTGAGTGACCATATCAGCTTCTGCACACTGACCACCTTTTTTTTTTTTTTTTTTTTTTTAAATGTTAATAGTTCAAACTGTTCAGTCATGTTTCATCTGTTCACATTTCACAACTTTCCTGTAACCTGTAGCTTTGGCAATACAAATGTAGCTCTATTTGTCATGCCAATAAAGCCCCCTGAATTGAATTGAATTGAGAGACCGAGAGAGAGAGAGAGAGGGAGACAGAGAGAGAGAGAGAGAGACAGAGAGAGAGAGAGAGAGACAGAGAGAGACAGAGAGAGAGAGAGAGAGAGAGAGAGAGAGACAGAGAGAGAGAGAGAGAGAGAGAGAGAGACAGAAATAGAGAGAGACAGAGAGAGAGAGAGGGAGAGAGACAGAAATAGAGAGAGACAGAGAGAGAGAGAGAGAGAGAGAGAGACAGAGAGAGACAGAGAGAGAGAGAGAGAGAGAGAGACAGAGAGAGAGAGAGAGAGACAGAGAGAGAGAGAGAGACAGAAATAGAGAGAGACAGAGAGAGAGAGAGAGAGAGGGGGGGGGGAGGGGGCAGTGAGATAAACCCAGACTCTGGAGATTTTCCTGAGTTTTCTGTTCTGCTGAAGGACTGGCAGAGTTGTGGCCGATCGAGTTACACACAGAGCGAGAGAGCGAGAGAGAGAGGGAGGGAGAGGGAGAGAGAGGGCAGAGTGACCTCACTGCACTGCTCGTAACACTTCTGATAAATAAACACTGAATCAGTCTGTGATTTGGAAAAGCTGGGGATTATGTTATACGGACAAAAGTATTGGGACACCTGTTCATTCATTGTTTCTTCTGAATCAGAGCATTAAAGAGCTGATCCTGCTTCTGTTGGAGTGACTGTCTCTACTGTCCAGAGAAGACTTTGAGAAAAAGATGGAGCTCCTCCACCATCATTCCAGAGAACACAGCTCCTCCACTGCTCCACAGCTCCTCAATGCTGGGGGGCTTTATACCCCTCTAGCCCACGCCTGGCATTAGGCAGCATGGAGCCAATAGGGTCATGATGTTGATCTGCTCCAGAGAGTCCTATTCTATTGGCAGTACTTCTTCTCTACAGGGACTAGACAAGCTGTGTGTGCATTTACACATCTGTGTCAGACATGGGTGCAGCTTAAAGTAGCTGAATGCATTCATTAGAAGGGGTGTCCACAAACATATGGACATGTAGGGCATCTACAGTGTGATCTGATTGTTATCTGATCTTTATTATTATTATTATTATTATTATTATTATTATTATAGATTCTGTGTTGCAAAGCTCGTCCCACCGTTTTTCACTCACCCACCTCAACACTGTTCCTGCTCCAGGTTGCTGGGTCTGACTGTGTGATGCAGGCTGTTATACAGCGTTTTGATTGGACGTTCTGTTTCCGTGTAGCAACAGATTTTTTCCCTGTAGAAATGAATGGGTGCAAAAGTTTGTGCACCCTCTTTATGACATAAACACACTATTAACACCCAACCAATGACGTACGGTACCACAGCAGCCACTTGACAAACTCCCTGGCAACTACCCAATACAGCATAGCAACCACCATGGATACCGCAGCAACTGTCCAGCAAAACCCTATTAAGCACTAAGCCATCCCATAGTAAACACTTCATAACACTAATTAACACCATAGCTCCCACCTGGGATACCACAGGAACAACAGTGCAAAGCTACAGCAAGTATCTCACCACCACCTATCAACACCTTAGCAACCACCTGCGATACCACATCAACTGCTTAGCAACTACCTGACAACACTCCAGCAAACACTATCAAGCAAGCACTTAAGATCACCATTTAGATTACCTAAGATACCATAGTAACCACTAGTACACACCTAGTAACTACCTATCACCCGCCTGGGATACCACAGCAACTGCTTAGCAACCAAGCACCTAGCAAAAATAACTTCAGTCACAACAGGTTTTTACTGCTGTTTAAAAGATGAACGAGGTTTAGGTTTTTGTTGGATGCGCTGTGTTTTTCCAGAGTGAGCGCGAGTGTAAGCACGAGTGTTAGTGTGTGTGTAAGCGCGAGTGTTAGTGTGTGTGTAAGCACGAGTGTTAGTGTGTGTGTAAGCGCGAGTGTTAGTGTGAGTGTAAGCGCGAGTGTTAGTGTGTGTGTAAGCACGAGTGTTAGTGTGTGTGTAAGCGCGAGTGTTAGTGTGAGTGTAAGCGCGAGTGTTAGTGTGAGTGTAAGCGCGAGTGTTAGTGTGTGTGTAAGCGCGAGTGTTAGTGTGTGTGTAAGCGCGAGTGTTAGTGTGTGTGTAAGCGCGAGTGTTAGTGTGTGTGTAAGCGTGAGTGTTAGTGTGTGTGTAAGCGTGAGTGTTAGTGTGTGTGTAAGCGCGAGTGTTAGTGTGTGTGTAAGCGTGTGTGTAAGCGTGTGTGTAAGCGTGAGTGTTAGTGTGTGTGTAAGCGTGTGTGTAAGTGTGTGTGTAAGCGTGAGTGTTAGTGTGTGTGTAAGCGCGAGTGTTAGTGTGTGTGTAAGCGTGAGTGTTAGTGTGTGTGTAAGCGTGAGTGTTAGTGTGTGTGTAAGCGCGAGTGTTAGTGTGTGTGTAAGCGTGTGTGTAAGCGTGTGTGTAAGCGTGAGTGTTAGTGTGTGTGTAAGCGTGAGTGTTAGTGTGTGTGTAAGCGTGAGTGTTAGTGTGTAAGCGCGAGTGTTAGTGTGTGTGTAAGCGTGTGTGTAAGCGTGTGTGTAAGCGTGAGTGTTAGTGTGTGTGTAAGCGCGAGTGTTAGTGTGAGTGTAAGCGTGAGTGTTAGTGTGTGTGTAAGCGTGAGTGTTAGTGTGTGTGTAAGCGTGAGTGTTAGTGTGTGTGTAAGCGCGAGTGTTAGTGTGAGTGTAAGCGTGAGTGTTAGTGTGTGTGTAAGCGTGAGTGTTAGTGTGTGTGTAAGCGTGTGTGTAAGCGTGTGTGTAAGCGTGAGTGTTAGTGTGTGTGTAAGCGTGTGTGTTAGTGTGTGTGTAAGCGCGAGTGTTAGTGTGTGTGTAAGCGTGTGTGTAAGCGTGTGTGTAAGCGCGAGTGTTAGTGTGTGTGTAAGCGTGAGTGTTAGTGTGTGTGTAAGCGCGAGTGTTAGTGTGTGTAAGCGTGAGTGTTAGTGTGTGTGTAAGCGTGAGTGTTAGTGTGTGTGTAAGCGCGAGTGTTAGTGTGTGTAAGCGTGAGTGTTAGTGTGTGTGTAAGCGTGAGTGTTAGTGTGTGTGTAAGCGCGAGTGTTAGTGTGTGTGTAAGCGTGAGTGTAAGCGTGTGTGTAAGCGTGAGTGTTAGTGTGTGTGTAAGCGCGAGTGTTAGTGTGTGTGTAAGCGTGTGTGTAAGCGTGTGTGTAAGCGTGAGTGTTAGTGTGTGTGTAAGCGCGAGTGTTAGTGTGTGTGTAAGCGCGAGTGTTAGTGTGTGTGTAAGCGTGAGTGTTAGTGTGTGTGTAAGCGTGTGTGTAAGTGTGTGTGTAAGCGTGAGTGTTAGTGTGTGTGTAAGCGTGAGTGTTAGTGTGTGTGTAAGCGCGAGTGTTAGTGTGAGTGTAAGCGTGAGTGTTAGTGTGTGTGTAAGCGTGTGTGTAAGTGTGTGTGTAAGCGCGAGTGTTAGTGTGTGTGTAAGCGTGTGTGTAAGCGTGTGTGTAAGCGTGAGTGTTAGTGTGTGTGTAAGCACGAGTGTTAGTGTGTGTGTAAGCGTGTGTGTAAGTGTGTGTGTAAGCGCGAGTGTTAGTGTGTGTGTAAGCGTGTGTGTAAGCGTGTGTGTAAGCGTGAGTGTTAGTGTGTGTGTAAGCGCGAGTGTTAGTGTGTGTGTAAGCGCGAGTGTTAGTGTGTGTGTAAGCGCGAGTGTTAGTGTGTGTGTAAGCGCGAGTGTTAGTGTGTGTGTAAGCGCGAGTGTTAGTGTGTGTGTAAGCGCGAGTGTTAGTGTGTGTGTAAGCGCGAGTGTGTGAGTGAGAATGAGCTCATTCAGAGCACAGTTAGGTAAGAGCATATTATTGTTATTATCCAATCAGAGAACAGATCAAGTGCAGCAACATGTGCCTCCAGGTCCAGAAAGCCAAAACCCACCTCAGGAACTTTGATGCTCTCATGTTGCTAGGTGATTGCTTTGCTATCCCAAGTGGTTTCTATGGTATTGCTAGGCAGTTGTTACATGGGTTCTACAATGTTGCTAGATGATTGCTGTGGTGTTGCTATGTGGTTGCTAAGGAGTCGCTAAGAAGTTGTCATGGTCTCCTAGGTGGTTCCTATGGGGTTGATGGGTGGTCTGCTGTGGTGCTGTGAGGTGGTTACTACAGAATCCCAGTGAGGTGGTTGGTTAGATGTTGCTAGGTGATTGGTTGCTAGATGGTTGCTATGGTGTTTCTAGGTGATTGCTATGGAGTTGCTTAGTTCTTGCTAGGGTGTTGATCAGAGGTGTTTTTTTTAGCAGTTGCTATGGTGTCTAAGGTGGGTGCTAGGATGTAGCCAAGTGGTTGCTCTGGTTCCCCGTATGGTTGCTTGGGTGTTACCAGTGTATCCATACGCAGGTGAAGGTAAATCCAGGTCCAGAGAGCGAAAATCCAAAGGCAGTGGGGTGGACCTTTACTCCCTGGACCTGGATGTACCGCCTTCGTTTGTTGGGAATGAGAGATTCGGACAGAATGCACACCTGTGAATGTCAGGTCACCTCCAGCACAGGTGGGGTTAGGACCTGTGGGGGCAAACAGCTCCACCTACAGGGCAGAGGGAGTTACAGCAGCGGCTCTGAGCTCATATTCGGTTCAGCAGTGTTTTAATGAGGAGCTTTAAACTCCCTGATTCAACACCGAGCTTACAAACACAGGACTGATATTACACCGCCAGTGTGTGTGTGAGTGTGTGTGTGTGTGTGTGTGTGTGTGAATGTGTGTGTTCCAGAAATCAGTCTGAGCTCTGAATGAACACAGGCGATGAGCGATGCTGTTGCCACGGGAACGGTCTGAGTGCAGCATCCTCAGCTGCACGAGTGTGTTAACCTCTAAAGTGGCGGCACGCGTACACACACACACACACACACACACACAAAAACACACACAAGTCTGAGTCATGAGTCGTGTGTGTGTGTGTGTGTGTGTGTGTGTGTGTGTCTGCGCGTTTGGTTCAAGGTCAAACTCTCACTGTTATAAATGGACAAATACACAAAAAAACCCTGAGAACCTCAATCTGCTCATTATTGATTATCTGATCAGATCTGATCAGTTCTGACTACTACTACCACCAACACACACACCAGCACACACACACACACACACACACACACACACACAATAACACACACACACTCAGCCTTTCTCTACCTTCATGAAGGGAAGCAGACGTCTGAAGCTCTAATAATAAAAGCTCCTCACAGAAAGTTCTTCACCTAATGGTGATGAAGACGCTGCCTGATGCCTGAGACACTGTTCTACCAGAGTTCTGAGAAGAGTTCGGCTCTAGAACCTGCTTTTAGAACCAGATCATTAAAATGGTGGAGGGATACATGCTGCAGGGTGTAGTGCGGCTACAGAAAGTAGTCCCTAAAGAAAACTGGATTAGTGGAGATTCTCTATTCACTATTTTACCTTCATCATCATCTTCATCATCATCATCATCATCATCTTCATCATCATCATCATCATTCCATATAAAACTCAGAAGACTCGTGTAGCTGCACTGGTGGGTTTGGATAGGAGATCAATTATGGGCTGTATCTGTGTTGTCGTCATGGCGACAGACGCCTGCTTCCACTGTACAGAGATCAGTTTTACCCCCGACTCTGGGCAGTGTTGGGGTCATCCCTCGATTTTGGGAGAAGGAACTCTCCACCCCCTCCCCCCAGAGGGTGGGGCCTGGCCTCCCACCACAAAGCAGAAGCCTCCTGAACTCAGGTCCGAACTCGCGAATGGAACCTATTATTATGGGATACACAGGCCGTCACTGCGCCCCGGTTGTGCGCTACACACTCGCACTATGAGGTACGGACTGTACACTAATGCTAACAGGAAGTGATGAAGAGTCGCTATGGCAACATACATCACTGCTAGTTCTCCCGCCACCAAGGCCGCTGCGCTTACAGCGTTATCCACCATTTCTTCTAGTAACTGTTTCTGCAGCCAGACGCGAGTCAGACGCGCTCGGGTGTGGGATCAGACGCGTTACGGGGTGGTAAAACCGGTGATGCTCCTACAGGGACATTCGTGTCGTATCTGAGAGACGAGCGTCTGTCAGTGACTGAGGTGTGATGGACAACAAGCGTAAACAGACCAGCGTGTGAAGATCACTCTCCAACTTACACCCCCTGTATAACAGAACCAGAACCGCTACAGTGGAATCAGGCGTCTGTTTTAATGATCTGGTTCTAAAAGCAGGTTCTAGAGCCGAACTCTTCTCAGAACTCTGGTAGAACAGTGTCTCAGGCATCAGGCAGCGTCTTCATCACCATTAGGTGAAGAACTTTCTGTGAGGAGCTTTTATTATTAGAGCTTCAGCTCCACTGTAGAACTCCAGCTCTGACTGGGGGAGCTTATCTAGAACCGAACGTTCCACACCAAACCCTTCAAACCTCCACTCTGACTCTGACTGACTCTGTTCAGCTGAGCTGGTTAATAATGCAGGGACTTGTGGAGGTTGGTGGAGTTTAATGGGTGGAGTTTGATAAGCAGGTGTCCTGCACAGGTAAACAGACTTAACGGGACTTCAGCAGTGAGGCAGGTGTGCTCAGTACAGGTGCACTCAGTACAGGTGCACTCAGTACAGGTGCACTCAGTACAGGTGTGCTCAGTACAGGTGCACTCAGTACAGGTGCACTCAGTACAGGTGTGCTCAGTACAGGTGCACTCAGGACAGGTGCACTCAGTACAGGTACAAGGACAGGTGTGCTCAGTACAGGTGTGCTCAGTACAGGTGCACTCAGTACAGGTGCGCTCAGTACAGGTGTGCTCAGTACAGGTGCACTCAGTACAGGTGTGCTCAGTACAGGTGCACTCAGTACAGGTGTGCTCAGTACAGGTGTGCTCAGTACAGGTGCACTCAGGACAGGTGCACTCAGTACAGGTACAAGGACAGGTGTGCTCAGTACAGGTGTGCTCAGTACAGGTGCACTCAGTACAGGTGCGCTCAGTACAGGTGTGCTCAGTACAGGTACAAGGACAGGTGTGCTCAGTACAGGTGCACTCAGTACAGGTGTGCTCAGTACAGGTGTGCTCAGTACAGGTGCGCTCAGTACAGGTGTGCTCAGTACAGGTGCGCTCAGTACAGGTGTGCTCAGTACAGGTGTGTTCTTACCCGCGCGGCGCGCGAAGAGTACGGGTCCTCGAACAGATTCCACACCACGGGCTGCCACCTCCTCCAGCCCGCCTCGCGCTCCTTGTCCCCCTGCTCGCGCTGTTCGGCCGCCTCGCGCAGCTCGTCGCCGTGATCCTCGCCCCCGGGCCCCTCGGCCTCTCCGCCCAGCGCGTTCATGTCGAACACGTCCAGCGCCTCCTCGGCGTCCCGGTGCTGCCGGTAGGTCATCCAGCAGCACGGCTCCACGTCCGTCTCGTCGATGCCCCAGAAGCTGAGCTCCTCCTCGAACAGCGGGCCGCACACGTCCGCGGGGCAGTGCAGCTTCCCGGTGCGGTAGTAGTTCAGCACGTAGGCGAACACGCCCGGGTGCCGGTCGAAGAAGAACTCGTTGTTGGCGCGCGTGCGCACCTGTTGCTGCTGGAGGTGCAGCTGGAGCTGATGGTGCTGATGGTGGTGCTGGTGGTGCTGGTGGTGGTGGTGGTGGTGGTGCTGATGGTGGTGGTGGTGAGGCTCGAGCGCGTTGCTATGACCACCGCAGCAGCCCGCCGCCGTCACGGCGCACGCGGACGAGGGCAGATCGGACGCCAGCAGCGCCAGGCGCGTGCCCGGCAGTGTGCGCAACGTGTTCCGGTACGTCTCGTGCCGCGTGCCCCCGACGTTCAGTATGATCCGCTCGTTGCTGCTGTTGGCGCGCGCGCAGGTGTTGAGGTGGGCGCTCGTGTAGTTGTTTATGTTTGTGCTGCTGTTGTCCTCGAGCTTCCCCATCGCTGCTCCGGAGAAGAAGAGGAGGATGAAGAAGATGAAGAAGAAGAAGAAGAAGAGGAAGAAGAGGAGGAAGAAGAGGCGGCGGAGAGAGGCATGACGCGCGCGCGAGCAGAGGAGCAGCACAGAATGAAAGTGAGAGAGAGAGAGAGAGCGAGAGAGAGAGAGAGAGAGAGAGAGAGAGAGAGAGCGAGCAAGGAGGGAGAAGGAGCGGGAGGAGGAGCGCGAGACGCGCGCGCAAAAACGCGCGCACACACACGCAAACCGTTTGGAGAGCGCGCTCAGTTTCATTCGTCTGAGACACCGTCTGGATAACACACACACACACACGTCGCGCGGCTTCTCTCTTTGTATGTGTGCACGTGTATGTAGGTTGGAAACGGGTAAGCTTCAGCTCCGCGCGCACAAAGAGGGAGAGAGAGAGAGGAGTGTGTGAGTGTGTGTGTGTGTGTGTGTGTGTGAGTGTGTGTGAGTGTGTGAGTGTGAGTGTGTGTGAGTGTGAGTGTGTGTGTGTGTGTGAGTGTGAGTGTGTGTGTGTGTGAGTGTGAGTGTGTGTGAGTGTGTGTGTGTGAGTGTGTGTGTGAGTGTGTGTGTGTGTGTGTGTGTGTGTGTGTGAGTGTGTGTGTGTGTGTGTGTGTGTGTGCGCGCGTTTAGAACTGTGAACAACAAAACCAAGCCCAGTTCTAGACTGCGGAGAGACGTGTACCCACAACTACACACTATACAGGTATACAGGTGGGTGTATATATTGGGGTATAGAGGTATGCAGGTGCATATATAGGTCTATGGGTACTTAAGTATATATATATATATATGTATATGTAAATGTATATGGCTATATAGGTGTGTATAAAGGGCTGTATGTAGATACATAGGTGTATATAAATATGTATATGGCTATATAAGGGTATATAGGGGGTTGTATATGGTATATAAGTGTGTATAGAAAGGTGTGTGAGTATATAGGTGTATATAAAGGTGTGTATATGAGTGTGTATAAAGGTCTGTCTATGGGTACTTGTGTATATAAGTGTATATAAATATGTATATGGCTATATAAGGGTATATAGAGGGTTGTATATGGTATATAGGTGTACGTAAAGGTGTATATGTGTGTATATAAAGGTGTGTATATGGATATATACACTTTACAGCCAGTAAGTATTCCCTCACCCGTCCAAATCACGGAGTTCAGGTGTGTAAAACTGAGCCCCCAGGCCTGCAGACTGCTCTACACACATTAGTGAAAGACTGGGTCGCTCTCAGGAGCTCAGTGAACTCCAGCGTGGGACAGTGATCGGATGCCAGTTATGAAATTTCCTCCCTACTAAATATCCCCCAGTCAGCCGTCAGTGCTGTTATAACCGTGGAAGCGACTGGGAACCACAGCAGCTCCGCCACCAGGTGATCGGCTCAGGACAGAGCGGGTCGGCGGATGCTGAGTCAGTGGCTACAGACCTCCAGACTTCACGTGGCTTCAGATTAGCTCAGGAACAGAGAGCGTACAGAGCTCCAGGGGGTGGGTTTCCACGGCCGAGCAGCTGCAGGGGTGTAAAGCTCACTGCCACTGGACTCTAGAGCAGTGGAGGCGTGTTCTCTGGAGTGACCAATCATGCCTCTCCGTCTGGCAATCCAAAGGAGGAGTCTGGGTTTGGTGGTTGCCAGGAGAACGGTGGTACTCGTCTGACTGCATTGTGCCGAGTGTAAAGTTTGGTGGAGGGGGGATCATGGTGTGGGTTGTTAGTTCCAGTGACAGGAACTCTTAATGTCCAGCAGGTCGAGAGATTTTGGTCAGTTTCATGCTCCCAGCTTTGCGGGAACAGTTTGGGGACTGTGGGGCCCTTCCTGTTCCAACATGACTGCACTCCAGTGCACAAAGCAAGGTCCATAAAGACGTGGAGGAGCGAGTTTGGTGTAGAAGAACTGGACTGGCCTGCACAGAGTCTGGACCTCGACCTGATAGAACACCTTCGGGATGAATTACCTTGTGGAAAGACTTCCCAGAAGAGCTGGAGCTGGAACAGCTGCAGAGGGAGTCCAGACTTCATATTAAACCCTGTTAAACTCTATATGCTGAAATGCGTGAGAAGACAGGTGAGCGAATACTTTTGGCAAAATAGTGTAGATGTATATAAAGATGTATATATGAGTTTATAGATGTATAGAGGGACGCTGTATGGAGTAATATGTCTTTATACCCCTCTAGCCCACGCCTGGCATTAGGCAGCATGGAGCCAATAGGGTCATATTGATCTGCTCCAGATAGTCCTATTCTATTGGCAGTACTTCTTCTCTACAGGGACTACATTTACATTCACAGCATTTAGCTGAAGCTCTTCTCCAGAGTGATTTACAAGGTCACTCGTATTACAGAGGTGGGTCACCTGGATGCATTCAATAGAAGGGGTGTCCACAAACTTTTAAAGATTTATTGTGTATATATATATATATGTGTGTGTGTGTGTGTGTGTGTGTGTGAACCTGAGTTGAGTGGGACGTCGTGACTCAGCGGACCTGATCTCCTCTGTCTCCCAGAGGAGAGGTCACGCCAGTCCACATCTCAGCTTTCTCCCAGAGAGGAACGAGCCGCTGCTGTACCGACCGTCCGGACTGAGGTCAAGGAGGATCTCATCTCTGATGCCTTTGTGATTGGCCTTGTGATCGGTGATCAATCACGTCGATCTGATCTTCGCCAATCAGCTCCTCTTTCCTCTCTCACCCTGTGTGTGTCAGCGGTTCAGCGCCTCACTCAGACGCTACAGTACATTTTTGGAGATTGGTGACAGTCTGAACCCAGCATTTGTTAGCAGAGTTAGCTTAGCATCTCCCAGCTGATCGACTGAATCTGGGACCCGCGATCAATCAGGAAACTCGACCACACCAGAGAGAACGTCCCCCTGTCCTGCTGTCTGACTGACAGCTGCTCTGGTCCAACTGTATGCTCACACTGCAGGGCGGAGCTTACGAGCGATACCTTTTTTACAAGAAAGCCAGAGAGCCAATCAGCAGAGACGCGTGTCTGTGATTGGCTGAGAGACATAAACACAGCTGGTACTGCTCTTCTGACCTCTCCTGACGCCCCAGGTGTGTGTGTGTGTGTGTGTGTGTGTGTGTGTGAGAGAGAGAGAGATCTTCCCCACCACCACGTTAGAGGACAAATAAAAGCCTTTGACTTTGGCGCCCCCTACACGTACATCTGTGGAACTGCACCCAGCACAGCCAAACTCAGGCTGTGTCCCAACTATTAGTGAATAACTAGTGTCTATAAGGTGTGGGTTTGGCGGGTTAGTGCACTAAATATTAGCATGCTAACCCATTTCATACTAACAAGTGATGAAGCGTTGCTATGACAACATACGTCACTGCTAACGTAACAGTTCTGAGCATATATACTGGATATTATACTCGTTTACACTTTTAAACTCATACACTAGTAGTATGCATTTGGGACGGAGCCAAACCATACAAGTGCATCATCTAATACTCGAATGCAGCATAAGCCCCTCCCACCCTCAAACCCACCCACTGCTATGGCACCCCCCCCCCCACAGACACATCTTCAGCCACAACATCCTTACAACAGTGGACGTCCATGTGTCCTCAGTGCCCTCTTTTTTATGGCCACCCTACTCAGGTGTAACGTGTAAGGTTGTGCTAAACCCTTCAAGCTGATGTCTGGTCATTAGCAGCAACACATGCTAACATCACCACCGCTGACGCCGCCGCACCGACTCTTAGCCAACACTTTTCAGCTACGCCTTTACAAACAGGTGGAGACTCACCTGAGCAGCTGAGCACCTGAGCAGCCATCTACTGGATCTCCCAGCAACTGCAGCTTCTCTGAAAGTCACATTTACTCAACCCAAATACACAAGGCCTTAGTTCTGCACTGGAGCTCTGAGGCTAACGTAGCTAACAAGCAATGGAAGAGTGTATCCCACCAATTAGCACTAGAGCTATAAAGCTAACATAGCTAACAAGCAATGGAAGCATATACCTCCTACCCCTCCCCCCCCTCCTTACAGCCATCTACACACCCTAACACCACCTCTACACCCCTACGCTACTTTACACCCCCCTCTACACCCCCACACCCTCCTACCCACCCCCTACACTACCTCTACACCCCTTACTCCCTCTACACCCCTTACTCCCTCCTACCCACCCTCTACAAAACCTACAATACCTCTACACCCCTAACTCTCTCCTACCCACCCCCTACACCCCTTACTCTCTCCTACCCACCCCCTACACCCCTTACTCCCTCCTACCCACCCTCTACACAACCTACAATACCTCTACACCCCTAACTCTCTCCTACCCACCCCCTACACCCCTTACTCCCTCCTACCCACCCTCTACACAACCTACAATACCTCTACACCCCTAACTCTCTCCTACCCACCCCCTACACCCCTTACTCCCTCCTACCCACCCTCTACACAACCTACAATACCTCTACACCCCTAACTCTCTCCTACCCACCCCCTACACCCCTTACTCCCTCCTACCCACCCTCTACACCCCCCTAACCACCCTCTACACCCCCTACACTACCTCTACACCCCTAACTCTCTCCTACCCACCCTCTACACCCCCTACAATACCTCTACACCCCTTACTCCCTCCTACCCACCCCTACACCCCTTACTCTATCCTAACCACCCTCTACACCCCCTAAACTACCTCTACACTCCCACTCCCTCCTACACCCCCAACACTACCTCTATACCCCATTCCCTCCTACACTACTTTACACCCACCCCTACACACCCTAACACTATCTCTACACCCCTTACTCCCTCCTACCCACCCTCTACACCCCTACCCACCCTCTACACCCCTTACTCCCTCCTACCCACCCTCTACACCCCCCTAACCACCCTCTACACCCCCTACACTACCTCTACACCCCTTACTCTATCCTAACCACCCCCTACACTACCTCTACACCCCTTACTCTATCCTAACCACCCTCTACACCCCCTAACACAACCTCTACACCCCAACACCCCCTAACACTACCGCTACACCCCCACTTCCTCCTACACCCCCCAATACTACCTCTATACCCTATTCCCTCCTACACTACTTTACACCCACCCCTACACACCCTAACACTATCTCTACACCCCTTACTCCCTCCTACCCACCCTCTACACCCCTACCCACCCTCTACACCCCTTACTCCCTCCTACCCACCCTCTACACCCCCCTAACCACCCTCTACACCCCCTACACTACCTCTACACCCCTTACTCTATCCTAACCACCCCCTACACTACCTCTACACCCCTTACTCCCTCCTACCCACCCTCTACACCCCTACCCACCCTCTACACCCCTTACTCTCTCCTAACCACCCTCACCACCCCCTACTCTCTCCTTCCCACCCCCCTACACTACCTCTACACCCCTTACTCTCTCCTACCCACCCCCTACACCCCTTACTCTATCCTAACCACCCTCTACACACCCTAAACTACCTCTACACCCCCACTCCCTCATACACCCCCAACACTACCTCTACACCCCTTACTCTCTCCTACCCACCCCCTACACTACCTCTACACCCCTTACTCTCTCCTAACCACCCTCTACACTACCTCTACACCCCTTACTCTCTCCTACCCACCCTCTACACCCCTTACACTATCCTACCCACCCTCTACACCCCTTACTCTCTCCTACCCACCCCCTACACTACCTCTACACCCCTTACTCTCTCCTACCCACCCTCTACACCCCTTACACTATCCTAACCACCCTCTACACCCCAACACTACCTCTACACCCCTTACACTACCCTAACCACCCTCTACACCCCCTAAACTACCTCTACACCCCCACTCCCTCTATACCCCATTCCCTCCTACACTACTTTACACCCACCCCTACACCACCTCTACACCCCTCCTACCTCCCCTCTACACCCCTACACTACCTCTACATCCCTTACTCCCTCCAACCCACCCTCTACATACCCCAACACTACCTCTACACCCCTTACTCCCTTCTACACCCCCTACACTACCTCTACACCCCTCCTACCTCCCCTCTACATACCCCAACACTACCTCTACACCCCTTACTCCCTTCTACACACCCTACACTACCTCTACACCCCCACTCCTTCCTACACCCAACATTTCCTCTACACCCCAACACTACTTTACACCCCCCTCTACACACTCTAACAGTACCTCTACACTACAAACTGAGCCGAACTGGAGTTCAGCCTTTAATCCTGTTTCAGATCAGAATCAGGAACGTTTTTAAATGTTTTTATAAGAGTAATGAAATGAAAGTGAGGCGTAAATCCGTTAATCAGTGATGCAGACTGAACCGTTACTGAACCGTTTTATTTTCAGTCCTTTTTAAATAGAATATTTTTCTGGTTTCTGGGTTGGGCTGAGGGGTTGGGCTGAGGGTAGGGGCTGAGGGGAGGGGCTGGAATGCTGACACTGATCTTCATATAAAACAACAATCAAAACAACGTTCACAAAATAAACAGAACATTTTCCCAGCAGGAAGTGAAATATATCAGCACCCCCCCGGAACAAACAGGCGATATAAAACATGTGAGGAATGAAAGTGAGCAGGTGGGCGTGGTTCTGGACACGAGCAGATCGTTGTATTTACAGCAGCTTTGAGTAAAAACAGAACTGAAGAATTTAAGGGAAGTTCAGGTTTTCACTTTAATGAGGTAGCCCACCAGCCCACCAGCCCACCAGCCCAAAACACACTCCCCTGATTGTCCTTCACTCACACACTAACATGCAGGGTTAACGAACACACATGCAGAGCGCGGACCACACATGCACCCCCGCTCTAAACCCCGCCCACTCCCCCCCAGCGTGTTTACGTTAGGCAGCGGAGGCACAGCTCGATCCGGACTGATCCGGACTGATCCGGACTGATCCGCGCAGCGCAAAGCGGCTTTAGTGCGACCCAAAATAAATACATCAGTCAGTCAGGCGGAGTGAGCTCACACTTAAAGCGACAGTTTGATAAAAAAAAAAATCACATTTAATCAAGCAGCCGAGATGCAGACCCACTTCCCTAGATTCACACTGGAGCTACGAGGCTAATGAAGCTAACAGGTAATGGAAGCGTATACCCCACCAATTAGCACTGGAGCTACGAGGCTAATGAAGCTAACAGGTAATGGAAGCGTATACCCCACCAATTAGCACTGGAGCTACGAGGCTAATGAAGCTAACAGGTAATGGAAGCGTATACCCCACCAATTAGCACTGGAGCTATGAGGCTGATGTAGCTCACAGGTAATAGAAGCCTATACCCCACCAATTAGCACTGGAGCTATGAGGCTAATGTAGCTACAAGTAATAGAAGCCTATACCCCACCAATTAGCACTGGAGCTATGAGGCTAATGTAGCTACAAGTAATAGAAGCCTATACCCCACCAATTAGCACTGGAGCTATGAGGCTAATGTAGCTACAAGTAATAGAAGCCTATACCCCACCAATTAGCACTGGAGCTATGAGGCTAATGTAGCTACAAGTAATAGAAGCCTATACCCCACCAATTAGCACTGGAGCTATGAGGCTAATGAAGCTAACAGGTAATGGAAGCGTATACCCCACCAATTAGCACTGGAGCTATGAGGCTAATGAAGCTAACAGGTAATGGAAGCGTATACCCCACCAATTAGCACTGGAGCTATGAGGCTAATGAAGCTAACAGGTAATGGAAGCGTATACCCCACCAATTAGCACTGGAGCTATGAGGCTAATGAAGCTAACAGGTAATGGAAGCGTATACCCCACCAATTAGCACTGGAGCTATGAGGCTAATGAAGCTAACAGGTAATGGAAGCGTATACCCCACCAATTAGCATTTGCAGCTCCAGTGTAAAGCTAAAGAAGTAACCAGGCGCGGCTCGGCTGAACGACTACAAGCTAGCGCTTTCACATCCTCCTCTTCCTCAGTCGGGCCGATTCCGTCTGCGCAGCCCCGCCCCCAGCTCATCTGGAACTTTCTGAGCCACGCCCACTTCCTCCTGCTCCTCCAGAGATGGCATGCTGGAGTCACTCTCACACCCATCTGCCTCTTCATCCCTCTCCTCATCCTCCTCTTCCTCTCTCTCTCCATTTCTCTCTTTATCTTCCTCTCTCTCTTCCTCCTCCTCCTCCTCCTCCTCTCTCTCCAGCTCCACTGGGGTGTGGAGTGTGTGTGGTGTGTGAAGGGTGTGAGGGTGTGTTTGTGGTTTTGGCCTTCCGAGAGTTTCCATGGCGGTCAGCGACTCAATCAGGTTGTCAAGGTTACGTTCACACGATGCATCTGCAACAACAAAAACAGGATGAGGCCTCAGCCAATCAGAATCAGCCAACACACACACACACACACACACACACACACACACACACACAGTGTAAAACTCTGAGAGCGGTCACATGATCCAGGCTGTACTGTAGAGTAATGTAGCTCTGATATTCATTACTGATTAATATTAACCTCCTTAATTAATCAGTGGTTATTAAATAGTCATTTGCATATTAATAATTCAGATATTAAATTCTGCTACTGTAACATACAGGGCTTAATACACACTTATGGTTTTCAAGGATTAGCCCCACCTATAGCAGTTTGGCCCCACCCATTCAGCCTACAGCAGTTTAGCCCCACCCATTCAGCCTACAGCAGTTTAGCCCCACCCATTCAGCCTACAGCAGTTTATCTCCACCCATTCAGCCTACAGCAGTTTAGCCCCACCCATTCAGCCTACAGCAGTTTAGCCCCACCCATTCAAACACCGACATTCAGAGCCTGTAACCGCTGCAGTTTCGCTCATGATCTGCACCCATGAAAACACCCTCCCATGTGTGTAGCCACATGACTCCACCCTCTCCAGTCTGCACCATGGAGGAGAGCTCAAGCACAGATTCGTGATGCAGATTCAGGTCACATCATCCAGCACTGGCTGCGATATGCAAATGAACTTCTGTCCAATCAGACTATGTTTCACAGTGTGCTCTTTACGGGCGTGTGTGTGTGTGTGTGTGTGTGTGTGTACCTGTTGTGTTGGTGGGTGGACACTGCATGCCTCTTTTCTTCATCAGGTCACGGATACACTGCAGCTGAGACATGATCTCATTCTTCTGCTCCATAGCAACCGACTTCACACTGCAACCCAGTCAGTAATAATGACAACCATATAGATTATTATTAATAATAATAATAATAATAATAATAATAATAATAATTAGAACAATAAATATAACAATAACTACAATAGTAATAATTCGGGATAGATAATATCCTATTGGTGAATAACAGCATATTATAACTGTAGGGGTGTGTGTGTGTGTGTGTGTGTGTGTGTGTAAGATCTCACCAGTTAGTCAGTGGGTCCAGCTGGGTCAGTATGGAGTTCAGCATCTTCTCTGTCTGAGCCAAACGCTGCTCCAACTCATTCAACTGATTCTCTATAAATAAATAATAACAGAATAATAATAATTAATTTAAAATAAATAAAATATAAGTTATAAATAAATAATATAAATAAATAAATAAGTTGTGTATTATTAAAACATATACATGTAGTCCATATGATTCTCTGCTTACTCTGTTGGCCTTCTTTCTGTTCTTCAATAGTCAGGAGCCCACAGGACTGACCACAGCGCAGGTGTCTGGGTGGTGGGACGAGAACACTACCTGCTCTGTGGTGGTCAGTGCTGTGGGGTCCTGAGCACTGAAGAACAGGGTGACAGGAGGCTGATAACTGAGTCTACAGAGAAACAGTGTAAATATATATTTCTATGTACCGATATATAATAATAATAATAATAATAATAATAATAACACTATACTGTATTATATACAGGGAAGCACACACCCGTTTCCTCAGACTTCTTGATGCCTCGGGCTGTTTTCTCCTTCTGGGCTCGAGTGTCCTCCGCAGACTTTATCTGTACACAGAATCAGGAGGAGCAGACGGACATCAGGCGGAGCGTAGCTAATGAGTACCGGACGATTAAACCCCAGCCCTGCCCTGCCCAGCCCAGCCCTGCCCAGCCCAGCCCAGCCCCGCCCAGCCCAGCCCTGCCCAGCCCAGCCCTGCCCAGCTCTACGGCACCGGCCCCGAACACGCCTCGGCTGATCAGCTACAACTGGGGAGCAGAGGGGGGGAACTGGGGGAAAGTCACGGCTGCTAAACTATGGCTTTAAGGAGGACAGTGGAAGCGGCGTGCAGGACGCAGAGCCTGTACCTTGAGGAACTTGTAGGCGGCGAATATGCCCACCCCTATGGCGTAGAGGGGCATTAAGGTGAAGACGTAACCTTTGCTGTTGGATTTGTACTTGTCGCTGCGCAGCTCCTGCTCCATCAGCTTCTTCATCTGCTGCATGTTCTCCGCACTGCTGAAGGCCTGCTGTGGCTGGGGGCCCTTCAGAGCCCCGGGGGTCAGCGGGGGACCTGCAGCACACAGACAGTTCTCTGATGTGTGATCATAATATAACTACATCTGCATTTCCTGAAGGAACTACAACAGCAAAAGAAATGTGGCAAGTACTTCTTAGGCGGTTGCTATGGTGTTGCTAGGAGGTTGCTATGGTGTCTCAAGGTGGTTGCTTTGGTCTGTCGAGTGGTTGCTAGGTGGTTGCTATGGCATCCTAGGAGGTTGCTCTGGTGCTGCTATGCAGGTGCTGTGGTGTCCCCGGTGATTGCTATGGTGTTGCTAAATGGTTCCTATGGTTTCACAGATGGCTGCTGTGAGGTTGCTAGGTGGTTGTTATGGTGTCACACTTGAAGTTCCACCGTAAAATTCAGTGTCAGGGTAAACTCAGCACTACCTTACTGTATAACGGGGGGGGGCACTACCACAATAAGCTCTTGGCTGTTGATTCAGTCTCCCTGTCCCCACGTGGTATTGGTGTTTACCCCACCTGTGCAGGTGTGCAGAGCAGGTGTGCAGAGCAGGTGTGCAGAGCAGGTGTGACTGGCTAATAAAGCTCATAAACACCTCTGTTTACACCTGAGCTCTGGGTCTCCCAGTGGTCTCCCAGTGCCCCCCTTCCCCTGACTGTAAGCACCTTCAGTACACAACCCTGACCCCTCCACTCAGAGGCACAGGGTCTGGGGTCGCGTGCTGACCACAGTATTAGAGCTGAGCTTGACCAGTGATGCTGTGCTGTTACCGTAAATGCAGGCATTCACGTGCACCTACACGATATAAACAAACACACGACGCGCGCGCGCGCACATGTGCAACAGAGATAGCGTGGCACGAGCTGCGGAGCAAAGCTTAAATTCAGTAAACGCAGGATTTCTTTGCATGCACACACAGGTACGAGCGCGAGCGCGAGCGCGAGCACGAGCGCTCTGTTTACCTCGGCGTGCCCGGTCCTCTCTCGCGCCTCCTCCTCCTCCGCTGCCGCCGAACATCCGGGGAATCACGACGAAGAGACAGAGTGCGGCGGTGAAGGCGAGCACGAGCTGCTGCGCGGGGGAAACCATGGGGGCTGCAGTGAGAGGAGCAAAACAGGTGAGTGTGCGCGCGCGCGGATTCACCTGAGAGCACTGCGCTCGAGCTCGCAGGCTACTCTCCTCCTGCTTCTTTTTCTTCTTCGGGGTTGCACGCGCACCGCATCCTCAGTGTCTCCATCAGCGCCCCCTGCCGGACAGCCCGCTGCCTGCAGCGCTATATAAAGGATGCTCAGCGCTGCGCTGTTCTCCCTCTGCTCCCCACATCCCTGCACGCCCCGTCTGCTGACACCATACCCTGACCCTCAGCCTGGACCCCAGGATGGGTACCGACCTCAGCCTTCTTCCTATTAGCTACAGAGCCAGGATCAACTCTAAGCCACGCCTACCGGAGCTATATTTCATTATATTATATATTTGTAATATTTATTTATGTATATATTTCAGTTTTTATTTGCTGCCCCATGCGCCTGAACCTGCCTGGATTACATCTGGATTCAGTAATCATGTAAAAAAAGATTTAACTGAATAAAGTACAATATAAAAATGAATAAAATTAATGTAGTTTTCACTGACTCAGCATCAACAACAGCCATCATCATTATCATAATAATAATAAGAATAAAAATAATAATTATCATCATTCAAGTCTGGCACAGTTATGACTACTACTACTAAACGACTGCATGGGTGGGGCTAAACTGCTGTAGGCTGAATGGGTGGGGCTAAACTGCTGTAGGCTGAATGGGAGGGGCTGAACTGCTGTAGGCTGAATGGGTGCGGCTAAACTGCTGTAGGCTGAATGGGTGAGGATAAACTGCTGTAGGCTGAATGGGTGGGGCTAAACTGCTGTAGGCTGAATGGGTGAGGATAAACTGCTGTAGGCTGAATGGGTGGGGCTAAACTGCTGTAGGCTGAATGGGTGAGGATAAACTGCTGTAGGCTGAATGGGTGGGGCTAAACTGCTGTAGGCTGAATGGGTGGGGCTGAACTGCTGTAGGCTGAATGGGAGGGGCTGAACTGCTGTAGGCTGAATGGGTGGGGCTAAACTGCTGTAGGCTGAATGGGTGAGGATAAACTGCTGTAGGCTGAATGGGTGGGGCTAAACTGCTGTAGGCTGAATGGGTGGGGCTAAACTGCTATAGGCTGAATGGGTGGGGCTAAACTGCTGTAGGCTGAATGGGTGAGGATAAACTGCTGTAGGCTGAATGGGTGGGGCTAAACTGCTGTAGGCTGAATGGGTGGGGCTACACTGCTGTAGGCTGAATGGGTGGGGTTAAACTGCTGTAGGCTGAATGGGTGGGGCTAAACTGCTGTAGGCTGTCATGTTGCAGTTCTGACTCTCGTATAATATAATAATAAATATTCATTAAATTCCTTCTGAGTCTTGGTTCCTCACAGGGTTTCTCCCTGCAGCTCTGAGGGAGTTCTTCCAGCTCTGTGGTCTTCGTCTTGCTCACCGGGGGGGTGTTGATCTCTTGTCCTCTTACTGTTTCCTGTAAAGCTGCTTTGTGAGATCATCAGTGTGTAGAAAGCGCTGTATTAATAACCATGACTCGATTTGACGGAAGTGCGTCAATCAGCAAGACCTCACTGCTGCTCCCCGGCTCTCCACACTCAGCAGGACGGAAAGCTGAGGGCTTCAATCACGCTGACCTCCCAACTGTCCTCTCAGGATAAGACCAGCAGATCCACAGCTTTAGCCTTCAGTCACTGCACATCTGTACTCTATAACACAGCTTTAGCCTTCAGTCACTGCACATCTGTACTCTTTAACAGCTTTAGCCTTCAGTCACTGCACATCTGTACTCTATAACACAGCTTTAGCCTTCAGTCACTGCACATCTGTACTCTATAACACAGCTTTAGCCTTCAGTCACTGCACATCTGTACTCTATAACACAGCTTTAGCCTTCAGTCACTGCACATCTGTACTCTATTACACACCTTTAGCCTTCAGTCACTGCACATCTGTACTCTATAACAGCTTTAGCCTTCAGTCACTGCACATCTGTACTCTATAACACAGCTTTAGCCTTCAGTCACTGCACATCTGTACTCTATTACACAGCTTTAGCCTTCAGTCACTGCACATCTGTACTCTATAACACAGCTTTAGCCTTCAGTCACTGCACATCTGTACTCTATTACACACCTTTAGCCTTCAGTCACTGCACATCTGTACTCTATAACAGCTTTAGCCTTCAGTCACTGCACATCTGTACTCTATAACACAGCTTTAGCCTTCAGTCACTGCACATCTGTACTCTTTAACAGCTTTAGCCTTCAGTCACTGCACATCTGTACTCTATAACACAGCTTTAGCCTTCAGTCACTGCACATCTGTACTCTATAACACAGCTTTAGCCTTCAGTCACTGCACATCTGTACTCTATAACACAGCTTTAGCCTTCAGTCACTGCACATCTGTACTCTATAACACAGCTTTAGCCTTCAGTCACTGCACATCTGTACTCTATAACACAGCTTTAGCCTTCAGTCACTGCACATCTGTACTCTATAACAGCTTTAGCCTTCAGTCACTGCACATCTGTACTCTATAACACAGCTTTAGCCTTCAGTCACTGCACATCTGTCCTCTATAACACAGCTTTAGCCTTCAGTCACTGCACATCTGTACTCTATTACACAGCTTTAGCCTTCAGTCACTGCACATCTGTACTCTATATTTATTTATTTTGAGTATATTTGAGTTGTGTGATAATCAGATAATCAGATAATCGTCTGATACTCAGCTTTATGGTGCTCAGGCTGGATCGGATCAGTATCGGCTGATATTCAACATTAATGTACTCGGATCAGACAAATCAAGGTTTGGCGAACTTTACTAATGCTAATATAATTACACATTAATAATGATGCCATAACAATGCAGCTCCTGCCGCTGTGCTCAGTGTTTCAGGTGGATTACGGTAGCACAGTGTGTGTAAATACACATGTATCAAATTCAGACTGGAGGGTGAGGGTTAGTTATGGTGTGGGATGGATGAAGCAGGATAGCTTTAAGGTTTTTAGAATGGCCTTCTCAAAGTCCTGACCTTAACTCTATTAAAAATACAGTAAGTGGGCTGGGCTTAAAAGTTGGGTCTGTGCCAGGAAACCGAGAAGTGTAACTGACGTGCCGATAAGAAAGATGTTTGTCCAGAGTGGTACACTGATGCTCTAATAGAGGCTATAAAGCTGTAAAACAGCTCAAAGTCAAACTAAGAACCACAGCTCTCGGTGTGATGTCCTACTTCAAATCAGTTCACAGCTATTCTTCATTATTCTTCATTATATCATATTCCTCCCCTAATTCCACACATACGCATTCGAGAGAGTGCATTTATATACGCTGTGTTTACTGTAACTCGTCTGGAACAGTAAATGCATCATTGTCGAGTCAACATGAGTAGAGTTGTGTTGAGTTGAGCCGAGATGAGTTGTCTTGGGTTTGGTTGAGTCAAGATGAGTTGAGTTGCGCTGGGTTTGGTTGAGTTGAGTCGAATTGTGTTGAGGTTGAGTTGAGTTGTGTTGTGTTGAGTTTGGTTGAGTTGAGCCGAGTTGATTTGTGTTGAGGTTGAGTTGAGTTGTGTTGGGTTTGGTTGAGTTGAGCCGAGTTGAGCTGAATTGTGTTGAGGTTGAGTTGAGTTGTGTTGTGTTTGGTTGAGTTGAGCCGAGTTGAGTTTAATTGTGTTGAGGTTGAGCTGAGTTGTGTTGTGTTTGGTTGAGTTGAGCCGAGTTGAGTTTAATTGTGTTGAGGTTGAGTTGAGTTGTGTTCTGTTTGGTTGAGTTGAGCCGAGTTGAGTTGAATTGTGTTGAGGTTGAGTTGAGTTGAGTTTGGTTGAGTTGAGCCGAGTTGAGCTGAATTGTGTTTCAGTCACTGCACATCTGTACTCTATAACACAGCTTTAGCCTTCAGTCACTGCACATCTGTACTCTATAACACAGCTTTAGCCTTCAGTCACTGCACATCTGTACTCTATAACAGCTTTAGCCTTCAGTCACTGCACATCTGTACTCTATAACACAGCTTTAGCCTTCAGTCACTGCACATCTGTACTCTATAACACAGCTTTAGCCCTCAGTCACTGCACATCTGTACTCTATTACACAGCTTTAGCCTTCAGTCACTGCACATCTGTACTCTATAACAGCTTTAGCCTTCAGTCACTGCACATCTGTACTCTATAACACAGCTTTAGCCTTCAGTCACTGCACATCTGTACTCTATAACACAGCTTTAGCCCTCAGTCACTGCACATCTGTACTCTATAACACAGCTTTAGCCCTCAGTCACTGCACATCTGTACTCTATAACAGCTTTAGCCTTCAGTCACTGCACATCTGTACTCTATAACACAGCTTTAGCCTTCAGTCACTGCACATCTGTACTCTAACACAGCTTTAGCCTTCAGTCACTGCACATCTGTACTCTATTACACAGCTTTAGCCTTCAGTCACTGCACATCTGTACTCTATATTTATTTATTTTGAGTATATTTGAGTTGTGTGATAATCAGATAATCAGATAATCGTCTGATACTCAGCTTTATGGTGCTCAGACTGGATCGGATCAGTATCGGCTGATATTCAACATTAATGTACTCGGATCAGACAAATCAAGGTTTGGCGAACTTTACTAATGCTAATATAATTACACATTAATAATGATGCCATAACAATGCAGCTCCTGCCGCTGTGCTCAGTGTTTCAGGTGGATTACGGTAGCACAGTGTGTGTAAATACACATGTATCAAATTCAGACTGGAGGGTGAGGGTTAGTTATGGTGTGGGATGGATGAAGCAGGATAGCTTTAAGGTTTTTAGAATGGCCTTCTCAAAGTCCTGACCTTAACTCTATTAAAAATACAGTAAGTGGGCTGGGCTTAAAAGTTGGGTCTGTGCCAGGAAACCGAGAAGTGTAACTGACGTGCCGATAAGAAAGATGTTTGTCCAGAGTGGTACACTGATGCTCTAATAGAGGCTATAAAGCTGTAAAACAGCTCAAAGTCAAACTAAGAACCACAGCTCTCGGTGTGATGTCCTACTTCAAATCAGTTCACAGCTATTCTTCATTATTCTTCATTATATCATATTCCTCCCCTAATTCCACACATACGCATTCGAGAGAGTGCATTTATATATGCTGTGTTTACTGTAACTCGTCTGGAACAGTAAATGCATCATTGTCGAGTCAACATGAGTAGAGTTGTGTTGAGTTGAGCCGAGATGAGTTGTCTTGGGTTTGGTTGAGTCAAGATGAGTTGAGTTGCGCTGGGTTTGGTTGAGTTGAGTCGAATTGTGTTGAGGTTGAGTTGAGTTGTGTTGTGTTGAGTTTGGTTGAGTTGAGCCGAGTTGATTTGTGTTGAGGTTGAGTTGAGTTGTGTTGGGTTTGGTTGAGTTGAGCCGAGTTGAGCTGAATTGTGTTGAGGTTGAGTTGAGTTGTGTTGTGTTTGGTTGAGTTGAGCCGAGTTGAGTTTAATTGTGTTGAGGTTGAGCTGAGTTGTGTTTGGTTGAGTTGAGCCGAGTTGAGTTTAATTGTGTTGAGGTTGAGTTGAGTTGTGTTCTGTTTGGTTGAGTTGAGCCGAGTTGAGTTGAATTGTGTTGAGGTTGAGTTGAGTTGAGTTTGGTTGAGTTGAGCCGAGTTGAGCTGAATTGTGTTTCAGTCACTGCACATCTGTACTCTATAACACAGCTTTAGCCTTCAGTCACTGCACATCTGTACTCTATAACACAGCTTTAGCCTTCAGTCACTGCACATCTGTACTCTATAACAGCTTTAGCATTTAGTCACTGCACATCTGTACTCTATAACACAGCTTTAGCCTTCAGTCACTGCACATCTGTACTCTATAACACAGCTTTAGCCCTCAGTCACTGCACATCTGTACTCTATAACACAGCTTTAGCCCTCAGTCACTGCACATCTGTACTCTATAACAGCTTTAGCCTTCAGTCACTGCACATCTGTACTCTATAACACAGCTTTAGCCTTCAGTCACTGCACATCTGTACTCTATAACACAGCTTTAGCCCTCAGTCACTGCACATCTGTACTCTATAACAGCTTTAGCCTTCAGTCACTGCACATCTGTACTCTATTACACAGCTTTAGCCTTCAGTCACTGCACATCTGCACTCTATATTTATTTATTTTGAGTATATTTGAGTTGTGTGATAATCAGATAATCAGATAATCGTCTGATACTCAGCTTTATGGTGCTCAGACTGGATCGGATCAGTATCGGCTGATATTCAACATTAATGTACTCGGATCAGACAAATCAAGGTTTGGCGAACTTTACTAATGCTAATATAATTACACATTAATAATGATGCCATAACAATGCAGCTCCTGCCGCTGTGCTCAGTGTTTCAGGTGGATTACGGTAGCACAGTGTGTGTAAATACACATGTATCAAATTCAGACTGGAGGGTGAGGGTTAGTTATGGTGTGGGATGGATGAAGCAGGATAGCTTTAAGGTTTTTAGAATGGCCTTCTCAAAGTCCTGACCTTAACTCTATTAAAAATACAGTAAGTGGGCTGGGCTTAAAAGTTGGGTCTGTGCCAGGAAACCGAGAAGTGTAACTGACGTGCCGATAAGAAAGGTGTTTGTCCAGAGTGGTACACTGATGCTCTAATAGAGGCTATAAAGCTGTAAAACAGCTCAAAGTCAAACTAAGAACCACAGCTCTCGGTGTGATGTCCTACTTCAAATCAGTTCACAGCTATTCTTCATTATTCTTCATTATATCATATTCCTCCCCTAATTCCACACATACGCATTCGAGAGAGTGCATTTATATACGCTGTGTTTACTGTAACTCGTCTGGAACAGTAAATGCATCATTGTCGAGTCAACATGAGTAGAGTTGTGTTGAGTTGAGCCGAGATGAGTTGTCTTGGGTTTGGTTGAGTCAAGATGAGTTGAGTTGCGCTGGGTTTGGTTGAGTTGAGTCGAATTGTGTTGAGGTTGAGTTGAGTTGTGTTGTGTTGTGTTTGGTTGAGTTGAGCCAAGTTGAGTTGAATTGTGTTGAGGTTGAGTTGAGTTGTGTTGTGTTGACTTTGGTTGAGTTGAGCCGAGTTGATTTGTGTTGAGGTTGAGTTGAGTTGAGTTGTGTTGGGTTTGGTTGAGTTGAGCCGAGTTGAGCTGAATTGTGTTGAGGTTGAGTTGAGTTGTGTTGTGTTGTGTTTGGTTGAGTTGAGCCAAGTTGAGTTGAATTGTGTTGAGGTTGAGTTGAGTTGTGTTGGGTTTGGTTGAGTTGAGCCGAGTTGAGTTGAATTGTGTTGAGGTTGAGTTGTGTTGGGTTGGGTTTGGTTGAGTTGAGCCAAGTTGAGTTGAATTGTGTTGAAGTTGAGTTGGGTTTGGTTGAGTTGAGCCGAGTTGAGTTGAATTGTGTTGAGGTTGAGTTGTGTTGTGTTGAGTTTGAGTTGAGACGAGTTGAGCTGAATTTTGTTTAAGTTGAGTTGTGTTGGGTTTGGTTGAGTTGAGCCGAGTTGAGTTGAATTGTGTTGAGGTTGAGTTGAGTTGTGTTGTGTTTGGTTGAGTTGAGCCGAGTTGAGTTGAATTGTGTTGAGGTTGAGTTGAGTTGTGTTGGGTTGGGTTTGGTTGAGTTGAGCCAAGTTGAGTTGAATTGTGTTGAAGTTGAGTTGGGTTTGGTTGAGTTGAGCCGAGTTGAGTTGAATTGTGTTGAGGTTGAGTTGTGTTGTGTTGAGTTTGTTTGAGTTGAGACGAGTTGAGCTGAATTGTGTTTAAGTTGAGTTGTGTTGGGTTTGGTTGAGTTGAGCCGAGTTGAGTTGAATTGTGTTGAGGTTGAGTTGAGTTGTGTTGGGTTTGGTTGAGTTGAGCCGAGTTGAGTTGAATTGTGTTGAGGTTGAGTTGGGTTTGGTTGAGTTATGCAGAGATGAGTTGAGTTGTATTAGGTTTGGTAGATTTGAGTTAGGATGCACTATAGTAGAGTTGTGTTGTTGAGCTGTTTTGGGTTTGCTTGAGTCAAGATGATTTGAGTTCGGTTGAGCTGTTTCGGCTTTGGTTAAGTTGAGTCAAGATGAATTGTTTTGGTTTTGGCTGAGATGAGTTGAGTTGTGTTGGGTTTGGTTTGATGGACTTGAGTTAGGATGCACTTTGGTTTAGTCGAGATAAGTTCAGTTGTGTTGTTGAGCTATTTTGTGTTTGGTTTTGTTGAGTTCGGTTGAGTTGAGTTTACAGAAGCATGCAATTGGCTGCCTGATCAGAAACTGCTCCATTAAAAACCTGTTAATGTTTAAAAAGATTTAAGGTATCAAGTCTGAAATGTCGAAGTAAAAAGTATTAAGTGACAGAAATACTGAAGAAAACCGATGCTTAAAATATCGACTGTAGTAAAGTAACACAGTACTTATACTTCATCACTCCCCACCTCTGACTGTAACCGTAATGCATCTGTAACAGTCACTGTTCTTAAAACAGTTATTCATGTGTGGCTGAACAGGTATTCGTTGAGTTGTGTTGAATTTGGTTGAGTTAAAATAAGTAAGTTGAAAAGTTATTAAAGTGCAATTATATATCCAAGATGGCGCCGATCATGGCTGCCGTGATGCGAGCTCCCTCTGGTCCCGGTAGTTCTTTGTTATTTGTGTGTTTGTATGTCACTTCTATTGCATTGAATGTTGCTGCACCTTCATTAACAACCGACAAACACTTCTGGAAATTAGATCAACGATCACTCACCGCCAACCGAATTTTACAATGCGGATCCTTTGATTGTAAACACTGAAGGAGCGCCATTCATCTGGGCCACCCGGCCGCATCGTAGACGCCGGAAAAGGAGCAGAAGAGCTGGAGTCCTCGTCAGGCTGACACGACGCGCTCTCCGCCCCCCTCTCCCCAGCATACTACTGGCAAACGTACAGTCCCTGAGAGAACTAAGGGACTTCTATACTATCTGCCTTGTAGAAACCTGGATGTCTGCCAAAATTGTAAATAGAGAGTGTGTATAGTGTGTGTGTGTGTGTGTGTGTGTATAGTATGAGTTAAGGTGTATATTTTCAGTATTTCTGTTTTGTAACTATGTTCTTTTTTGTACTACTACTAAGGTTTTCTTTCATCTTGACCCCTGTGTTGTGACGTGACAATAAAAGTGATTTTATTTGATTTGATTTCACTCCAAATGTCATAAGTCCACTCACGGATGCAACCATACACTAGACCTAGTTCTGACCCTGGGTACTGAGACAGAGTTTAGTCAGCATTTCTCAGCCTGACTCAGACCACTACCTAATCCTGTTTGACGTAGTCTTAAACCAGGACATCTGCCCGCTGTCTCGCTTTATGAGAAACATACCATAACAACCTCTACAGCTAGTGTATTAATTTATAACCTTCCAGAACATTAGAACCTCTACGGCTTGAATGGCATCATCGTCACGTGGAATACATTAAAGCCTTAATTAAAGCTAAATCATCGTACATCACATCACTAACAGACAACAACAAAAACAACCCCAGATTCGTTTTAAATACTGTAACCTGTAAACTCACCAGCAGTCACAGACTAACTCAGCCGGTCCTGCTGACATTAGCTACTAGCTACATTAGCTACAGTTACTGAAAAGGCCTCGGTTAGCATAATTAGCTTATTAAAGTCATCCTCATGAGTACTAGATCCTGTTCCAACACAGTTGTTGACCTGAATGAGCTTGATAACTACAGCTAATCTCCCTTCATAGCCAAGGTCTTAGAAACAGTTTCAGCAGCTGCGCTCCCACGTCCACAGCAGTAGCAAGGTCTTTCAGTCTGGGTTTAGACCGACAGCACAGAAACAGCTCTACTGAGAGCCACTAATGACCTGCTATATTCTTACTACTCAAAAGGAAGCTAAGGTGTTCCTCAGGGATCAATCCTGGGTCCACTACTATTTACTCTTGATATGCTGCTGCCGCTGGGCACAATAATCTGTAAGCATGGTTTTGACCTTCACTGCTGTGCTGATGACACCCAGCTCTACTTATCTGCCAAACCCAATGAGGACATTATGTCTTTAAGACAATCTGTTATTTCAGACAAAAGAACTGGATGAATCACAGTTTGCTCTTACGTAATCCTGATAAAACAGAGGTCTTATTGATCCCAATATGATTAGAATCCAAAAATGTTAATATTGCTGTAAGTCTAGAGGGGTTCTCAGTTGTCGCCAGCACCACTGTAAAAACCTAGGAGTGTTTTTGACTCTCTCGTTTGTTGCACACATCTGTTACAGCAAACTGTGAGTCTTCTCTCGTTAAATGACGCAGAGAAACTGGTGCATGCATTCATAACTTCAGGATTTGATGACTGTAATGATCTTATTATTAATTATAAAGCTCCAACTAGTTCAGGATGCAGCTGCTAGAGCTCACTAGGGCTTGAAAATCAGACCATATTATTAGACCCATATTAGACCCATTCTCTCTCCACACTGATTGTTGGCCTTCTGTCTATCTAGACCTACCTTTTAGATCAAGCTTTGGGAAAATCCATCAGCGCAACTCCTAAACACATCATAATAATCATACTTTCTTTTCTCTCCCCTATGTGCTAACCTGTCCTCTGCTGTCCGCTTTTTTAGTAAGTAGCGTATTAAAACTGAGCTTTTTTTTAGTAAGTAGCGTATTAAAACTGAGCTTTTTTTTAGTTAGTAGCGTATTAAAACTGAGCTTTTTTTTAGTTAGTAGCGTATTAAAACTGAGCTTTTTTTTAGTAAGTACAGAGTTAAACCTGAGCTTTTTAGTAAGTAGAGCGTTAAAACTGAGCATTTTTAGTAATTAGCGTATTAAAACTGAACTTTTTTTGTAAGTAGAGCGTTAAAACTGTTCTTTTTTTTGTAAGTAGCGTATTAAAACTGAGCTTTTTTTAGTAAGTACAGAGTTAAACCTGAGCTTTTTAGTAAGTAGAGCGTTAAAACTGAGCATTTTTAGTAATTAGCGTATTAAAACTGAACTTTTTTTGTAAGTAGAGCGTTAAAACTGTTCTTTTTTTTGTAAGTAGCGTATTAAAACTGAGCTTTTTTTAGTAAGTACAGAGTTAAACCTGAGCTTTTTAGTAAGTAGAGCGTTAAAACTGAGCATTTTTAGTAATTAGCGTATTAAAACTGAACTTTTTTTGTAAGTAGAGCGTTAAAACTGTTCTTTTTTTAGTAAGTAGCGTATTAAAACTGAGCTTTTTTTAGTAAGTACAGAGTTAAACCTGAGCTTTTTAGAAAGTAGAGTGTTAACACTGAGTTTTTTAGTAAGTAGAGTGTTAAAACTGTTCTTTTTAGTAAGTAGCGTATTAAAACTGAACTTTTTTTAGTAAGTAGCGTATTAAAACTGAACTTTTTAGGAAGTAGAGCGTTAACACTGAGCTTTTTTTTTAGTAAGTACAGAGTTAAACCTGAGCTTTTTAGTAAGTAGAGCGTTAAAACTGTTCTTTTTAGTAAGTAGCGTAATAAAACTGAACTTTTTAGGAAGTAGAGCGTTAACACTGAGCTTTTTTTTTAGTAAGTACAGAGTTAAACCTGAGCTTTTTAGTAAGTAGAGCGTTAAAACTGTTCTTTTTAGTAAGTAGCGTATTAAAACTGAACTTTTTTTAGTAAGTAGCGTAATAAAACTGAACTTTTTAGGAAGTAGAGCGTTAACACTGAGCTTTTTTTTTAGTAAGTACAGAGTTAAACCTGAGCTTTTTAGTAAGTACAGAGTTAAACCTGAGCTTTTTAGAAAGTAGAGTGTTAACACTGAGTTTTTTAGTAAGTAGAGTGTTAAAACTGAGTTTTTTAGTAAGTAGAGTGTTAAAACTGTTCTTTTTAGTAAGTAGCGTATTAAAACTGAACTTTTTTTAGTAAGTAGCGTAATAAAACTGAACTTTTTAGGAAGTAGAGCGTTAACACTGAGCTTTTTTTTTAGTAAGTACAGAGTTAAACCTGAGCTTTTTAGGAAGTAGAGTTTTTCCCGACCCACTGTTGCCACTCAACCCGGATCTCTGTACTTGTATTGGATTGAATTTAAGTTTAAATAAGTTAAGCTGAAAAGAGTTGAGTTGAGTTGTGTTCCGTTGTGTTGAGGTGAGTTTTGTTGAGTTGTGAGGAGTTGAGTTGAGTTGAGTTGAGTTGAGTTGAGTTGTGTTGAGTTGAGTTGTGTTGAGTTGTGATGAGTTGAGTTGTGTTCCGTTGTGTTGAGGTGAGTTTTGTTGAGTTGTGTTGTGTTGAGTTGTGTTCAGTTGTGTTAAGGTGAGTTGTGTTCAGTTGTGATGAGTTGAGTTGTGTTCAGTTGTGATGAGTTGAGTTGTGTTCCGTTGTGATGAGTTGAGTTGTGTTCCGTTGTGTTGAGGTGAGTTGTGTTCAGTTGTGATGAGTTGAGTTGTGTTCAGTTGTGATGAGTTAAGTTGTGTTCCGTTGTGTTGAGGTGAGTTGTGTTGAGTTGTGAGGAGTTGAGTTGTTTTCAGTTGTGTTGAGCTGAGTTGTGTTGAGTTGTGTTGAGTTGAGTTGAGTTGTGTTGAGTTGAGTTGAGTTGTGTTGAGTTGAGTTGTGTTGAGTTGTGTTGAGTTGAGTTGTGTTGCGTTCAGTTGTGTTGAGCTGAGTTGTGTTGAGTTGTGATAAGTTGTGTTGTGTTCAGTTGTGATGAGTTGAGTTGTGTTCAGTTGTGTTTAGTTGTGTTGAGCTGAGTTGTGTTAAGTTGAGTTGTGTTCAGTTGTGTTCAGTTGTGATGAGTTGAGTTGTGTTCAGTTGTGATGAGTTGAGTTGTGTTCAGTTGTGATGAGTTGAGTTCAGTTGTGATGAGTTGAGTTGTGTTCCGTTGTACTGAGGTGAGTTGTGTTCCGTTGTACTGAGGTGAGTTGTGTTCAGTTGTGATGAGTTGAGTTGTGTTCTGTTGTGTTGAGGTGAGTTTTGTTGAGTTGTGTTGAGTTGAGTTGTGTTCAGTTGTGTTAAGGTGAGTTGTGTTCAGTTGTGATGAGTTGAGTTGTGTTTAGTTGTGATGAGTTGAGTTGTGTTCCGTTGTGTTGAGGTGAGTTGTGTTCAGTTGTGATGAGTTGAGTTGTGTTCAGTTGTGATGAGTTGAGTTGTGTTCCGTTGTGTTGAGGTGAGTTTTGTTGAGTTGTGAGGAGTTGAGTTGTTTTCAGTTGTGTTGAGCTGAGTTGTGTTGAGTTGTGTTGTGTTAAGTTGAGTTGAGTTGTGTTGAGTTGAGTTGAGTTGTGTTGAGTTGAGTTGTGTTGAGTTGTGTTGAGTTGCGTTCAGTTGTGTTGAGCTGAGTTGTGTTGAGCTGAGTTGTGATAAGTTGTGTTGTGTTCAGTTGTGATGAGTTGAGTTGTGTTCAGTTGTGTTTAGTTGTGTTGAGCCGAGTTGTGTTAAGTTGAGTTGTGTTCAGTTGTGATGAGTTGAGTTGTGTTCAGTTGTGATGAGTTGAGTTGTGTTCAGTTGTGTTAAGTTGAGTTGTGTTCAGTTGTGTTCAGTTGTGTTGAGGTGAGTTGTGTTCAGTTGTGATGAGTTGAGTTGTGTTCCGTTGTACTGAGGTGAGTTGTGTTCAGTTGTGATG